>NC_038241.2:25817761-26020213 GCF_000004515.6 Glycine max
GTACCACAGCTCGTGGATAAATACCTTGTAAAGAGGAACTTTCAGGACAGCAACACCAACTCTGCAGACTGCAAGAGAGACTGCCAATATGGCATTTGCTGCAAGCTAAAACAACAAAAAGTTTGCATTAGAATAATATGAACCACATTAAAATGCAAATTTCCAAACATAAAGAAAATATTGATCGTAGAATAACAGTTCCGTCAGCTTTGTAAATCATAGATGCAAAATTACATGTTACTCTCCATAGCTACATTGTTCAAATACACAACCGTTAAAACCAAGAAATACTCATACAAATGTTTACAAAGCTGAGAGGAACACTTACTTCTCCAAATCTCGTGGTTGCCCTAACCTGCTTATGGTAAGAAATTTGAATCACGGGAATATCCTAGGCAACACCCTAGCATAGTCATGGTCACTTGACTTGAGTAGTAGTAATAATAATAATAATAATAATAATTGAAGTGAAAAATCAGACTTACTATGAAATTTCTTGTGCATGTGCCTGCCGAATCCCCAAAACAAAAAAGATAATTACGGGTTAATACGCAGCGAGTGTAAGAGAGCATGGAAAATTAAAATAAAATAAAATTGAAGTGAAAAATCAGGCTTACATGAAAAATTACAATAAAATAAAATTGAAGTGAAAAATCAGACTTACTCTGAAATTTCTTGTGCATGTACTTGCCAAATCCCAAAAACAAAAAAAGACCAGCTAGTGTGTCAGAGCATGAAAAATTCAAATAAAATAAAATTAAAGTGAAAAATGAGAGGAACACTTACTTCTTCAAATCCCGTGGTTGCCCTGACCTGCTCATGGTGACAAATTTGAATCACGCAAATATCCTAGGCAACACCCTAGCATAGTCATGGTCACTTGACTTGAATAATAATAATAATAATAATAATAATAATAATAATAATAATAATAATAATAATAATAATAATAATAATTGAAGTAAAAAATCAGACTTACTATAAAATTTCTTGTGCATGTGCCTGCCGAATCCCCAAAACAAAAAAGACAATTGCGGATCAATACGCAACGAGTGTAACAGAGCATAAAAAATTAAAATAAAATAAAATTGAAGTGAAAAATCAGGCTTACATGAAAAATTACAAAAATAAAATTGAAGTGAAAAAATGAAAGGAACACTTACTTCTTCAAATCCTGTTATTGTCCTGACCTGCTCATGGTGACAAATTTGAATCACGGAAATATCCTAGACAACACCCTAGCATAGTCATGGTCACTTGACTTGAGTAGTAGTAGTAATAATAATAATAATAATAATAATAATAATAATAATAATAATCATCATCATCATCATAATAATAATAATAATAATAATAATAATAATAATAATAATAATAATAATAATAATAATAATAATAAGAGAATCCAAATTTAGTTCATCAAGCAAGTAGCAGGAGACTCACTGTTGCTCTTAATTGTTGATCGTTATATTTAGGGTCAATGTTGAGGCGAAAATGGGCTTCTACTGTTTCTACAAAGTTGGTTTTAGCTATTTCTTTAACCAAAGATATTGCTGTCTTCAAGTCATACTCTTTCTTACGCTCCCTCAATTGTTGAATTTCCAAGGACCTCTTAGATCTCCTCTGTTGAGGCAATGAAAGAACAATCAGCCTTGAAATAAAGGGTAAAAGCATAACATCAAATATGAAAATTTCAACCACCTCAATTTTCGAAGAAGTAAAAAATTGGTTATCTTATAAAAATCATATCAAGACTGCTAGAAGACACTGATGATGCATATAAATGTAAAGGAGGAAAATCAAATGGTAAAATGTAATGAAAAACCAAGCATCTTATCTATTCAAGATACTTCACACCAAAATAGACCCCTAGGAAATGCACATGGATCATGTCAAGATAAAAATTAGTAGTGTCAATCTCACAAAGAATTGAGTAAATTATCAACTAATAACAAATGCAGAACACTAAGAAATTAAAAACAGAAAGGAATTTTTTTCTTATAAAAAAACGAAAGGCACTTTGCAGCATAATAAGTTCTATTGTGCAAAGCCATCAAATAGCTGGAACAATAATTAGCCATCTAAACCATGTCTAATATAAAAACTGCCAAAGGCACTTTGCAACACCAAAAACTGGAGAGAATTCACTTTCAAAATTCAAATAATACAACTCCCAATCCCATTTAAGGTAAACTAACGAAAGGATCATAAAATAGTTTTCCTTAAAGCCAAAAACCATTTAGAGCACCAAGAAAATGAACATAAAAAAATAGAGAAAATTTTGTATTAACATTTTGTAGCTTCCAATTATTACCAGTGGCTGTACTTAAAGGTCACTTGTAAGGCCATACATAGTTACTGAAGAAATAATAAAAGAGTTTGCTTGATGCGGGCATATTTTGATGCTTGCCAATTGAACTTTTATTAAGGAAAATAATCAACAATCTAAGAAACAGAAAAAAAAAATAATGAGTTTAAGTTGTATGAAGTTTTTCTTCTACATTGCCTCCAAGCTAGAAACAAACAGTAAGATTTAGTGCCAAAATTAAAGTTATTGCTTCTTGAAACTAACCTTAAAATGTAGTCTCCAACATTCTTGATCAACTCATCATCCAAAATGTTCAAAACACTTGCAACCTGGTTCCAATAAGAATCTCTATGTTAAGCAATAGACACTGTTTTATACCATTAAAAAAAGCCCTCTGATATGAAAGATAATAGAAGTCATGATGACAACAAAACTGTCTCATTTAGCCAAGAGTTTTTTTTAAACACCCTGTAATTCTTAATTAGTAATATGCTATCTTAGCCATTAGCCATGTTAACTAAAATGAAATAACCATGTAAATAAGAATTATGCATGATGCTGATACATAAAGTAAAAATGTTTGATCATTCACATACACACATAAGCATGTGCGAAATAAAGACAGATACCAACTTACAGAAATGGCAATGTAGCAAGCTTGAACATCAATTTCTCCTTCATCATGCATCCTCAATAAAGTATTTGATGATGGAAAAGGAAAGAATGGGTTACCTCGTAACCATTTTCCATAAAAAAGAACCATTGGCACCAAATCCATTAAAAAAATAGAAAGGGGTTAAATCCAAAGCGATAAACAAAAGGGGCTTACACGATCAGTATGTATATCCTTTGTAACCTTCGATGGCTTCACGCATCTTTTTCCTGTGGAGGAAAACGATGACAAATTATTGAAAAAGATAGAAGGAAGGGAAAAAGAGTGGAAAAGAGACATGCACAACAGTCCCACCTTGAACTGTAGAAGCAACGAAAAAGGAAGAAGAGAGCCAAGCGAATAAAACCCGGAATGACCAACCCAAAAGCACAACCTCATACCAAGACCAAAATCAGCAGAGCACGTGGCAGCAGAAAATAAATCAAGCATGGACGTGTCAACAAAACCACAAACGGGAAAATTGGAACTGCAATATCAGAACCAACACAACAAAAAGCAGCAATCCACGTGCCAAAAAACCAAGCTCAAAGCTGGAGGAATATAAAATGACCAAAAAAACCAAAAAAATGGACAGATGTCAAGACCTCAGCCATGGGCATTTTAGTAATTTTGCCACACTCCAGTTTTAGAATATAGATATTGATGATTTGTTTGTTCTGCTTGTCCTTTTGTTATCTATATTTATATTCCATACATCAGTCCTTTTTAGTGTCAGTTTCTTTGCAGTCCACAGTCTTAATTAGTCACAATTTGTTTGTATAGTTAATTTATTTTTTTATAAATAACAATGCTATTATTCATTGATAGGCAAAAATATACATATGAAAGTACTATAAAAGTTGGGGTTCTAAAACGATATGATTAATAAAATTAAGATTGTGAAAATAAGAGCATACATTTTTATGGTGGGACACAGGACACTACTATGTGTATACACACAATGAGTTGATTGAGAGTGAACATGTTGATCAATTGGTCCACATGACTAAAATCTCTAATTCCCAAGCCTTTTTATTTTTAAGTTGGTAGTTAAAATAATTGTAACAAACTACTAAAAATAGTGTGTTGTCCATTTGTAAAAATCAGTATAAATAGCTCAACTACTCTTTAAATTAGGTATCGATTCTTTTTTTTTCAATTCTCTCTCTAGAAAAACTCTCTATAATCTGAAACTCATCTTGAGAAAGAAATTATGAGCATCCTGTGTATCAATTTTGTGATACTTTGCACAACAAACTGATGCGGTGAACATGGACTGATCATCCATGGCGTCTACAAAGTATGAAGTCGAGAAATTCATAGGTCAAAATGATTTTGGTCTTTGGCGATTAAAGATGAGGTCTCTTCTTATGCATCAAGGTCTCGAAGATGCTCTGAATGGTGAAACAAATCTTGATGTGAAGATGGAAGATAGAGGCAAGAAGATCTTGCTCGACAAAGCACATAACGCCATCATCTTGAGTCTAGGAGACAAAGTGCTTCGACAAGTCTCCAAAGAAAAGAATACAGTTGGAATTTGGTCAAAGCTCGAAGACTTGTACATGACCAAATCTCTGGTAAATCACCTCTACCTCAAACAAGCATTGTATTCATTTAAGATGCAAGAAAATAAAATGGTAGAAGAACAGTTAGATGTCTTAAATAAATTGATTTTTGATCTTGAAAACATTGATGTTACTATTGAGGATGAAGATCAGGCATTACTGTTATTGTGTACTCTACCTAAGACCTTTGCTCATTTCAAAGAAATACTTCTCTACGGAAGAGATTCTCTCACTCTTGTTGAAGTCCAATCAACCTTAAATTCTAAGGAGTTAAATGAAAGAAATGAACAAAGGCCTTCTCTACATGGGGAAGGACTCCTAGTTCGTGGAAGACAATACAAGAAGGATGATAAGACAGAAGGGAAAAGATCCAAGTCACAAACTCGATTTGGATCTAATGTACTAAACATTAGATGTTACCACTGTAAAAGAGAAGGCCATACTCGAAGATTCTGTCCTAATAGACAGAAAGGAAACAAGCAAGATCGATCTAAAGAACCTGGAAATGCTACTCTAGTTGAAGATGGTTATGATTCAGCTGAGGCTTTAATGGTGTCTCATAAGAACACTGAGACAAATAGATCTTGGACTCTGGGTGTTCATTTCATATGACTCCAAACAAGTCTTGGTTTGAGGATCTTGACAAACAAGTTGGTGGTTCAGTCCTCCATGGAAACAACAAGTCCTGTAAAAGATAATTGGAATTGGGTCTGTGAGGTTCAAGCTTCATGATGGTGCCAAAAGAGTCATCAAGAATGTAAGGCTTGTACTAGATTTGAAGAGAAATTTGATTTCTCTTAGTGAGTTTAACAAACATGGCTATGTGTTCAAAGGGGAGAATGAAGTTATGAAAGTTCTAAAAGGCTCATGATATTCATGAAAGGGGTGCAAAAGAATGGCATGTATTCACTTATTGGAGAAGTGGTAATGGGATCAGCTGCTACAACTTCTATCAAAAGGTTTTCAAAGACTGAACTATGGCACAGAAGATTGAGACATGTAAGTAGGAGGGGCTGATTAAACTGGGAAAACATAACCTGCTTTGTGGAGATAAGGTGGAGAAACTTGACTTTTGTGAACATTGTGTTTATAGCAAAGCTTGCAGGGTCAAGTTTGGTACTGGACAACAAAGAACTAAAGGTACTTTGGACTATATCCATGCTGATTTATGGGGTTCATCTCAAACTCCATCTTACTCAGGGCCCAGGTATTTTCTATCAATGGTAGATGACTATTCCAGGAAGTTGTGGATTTTCATTTTGGAAACTAAAGATGAGGTGCATGATTGTTTTAAAAACTGGAAAAAAATTGAAAGAAAACCAAACAGGAAAAAAGATTAAAAGATTCAAGACAGATAATGGACTTGAATTTTGTTCAGATTTTTTCACTGACTACTATAGGAAGGCTGTAATAGCAAGACACAAGATAGTAGTAAAAACACCTCAACAAAATGATTTGGCTGAGAGATTTAATAGAACCATTCTTGAGAGAGTGAGATGTATGTTGCTAGCAATCATGGATGCTTGTTACTTAATCAACATGTGCCCCTCGATAGCTATAAACATGAAGACACTAGAAGAGGTATGGTCAGGCCATCCTCCAAGTTATGATAGACTCAGGGTGTTTGGATGTGTTACTTATGCTCACATAAGGCAAGACAAATTGGAACCTAGAGCTATCAAGTGTATGTTTCTAGGATATCCTAAAGGTGTTAAGGGGTACAGATTGTGGTGTCTAGAGCCAGGATACAAAAGATGCATTATAAGTCATGATGTTGTTTTTAATGAGTCTGAAATGACTTATAAAACAAAGGCAAATGCAAAAGATAAGGTGGCCCATGCAAGCTCAGAATAGGATAACATTGAGGTGGAGCTCAATGAGGAAAACCAAATAGATCAATCTGAAACATGGCACAGAGAAGAATATGATATTCAACCTCAGATTGATGATGATGGGGAAGAAGGTAAGGAGGGTTATTTGTTGGCTTGAGATAGAACCAGAAGGTAAATAAAACCCCCTGAGAAGTATGGTTATGCAGATTTGATGGCATTCTTTCTTGTTGCAGCTAGTGAGGTCTTGAATGATGAACCTAATTGTTACAAAGGTGCAGTTGATTGCAAAGAGAAGGATAAATGGCTTATGTCCATGGATGAAGAGATGAAGTCTCTCCATGATAACCATACTTGGGACTTGGTAAAGAGACCTGCAGGGTCAAAGTTAGTCAGCTGTAAGTGGATTTTCAAGAGGAAACAAGGCATTCCTGGAGTTGAACAAGGAAGATTCGAAGCTAGGCTAGTAGTTCGAAGCTTCACTCACAGGGAGGGAATTGATTATAATGATGTATTCTCTCCAGCGGTGAAGCATAGGTCCATAAAAATTCGACTATCAATGGTTGCCAAGTTTGATCTAGAATTGGAGCAAATGGATGTTAAAACTGCCTTCTTGTATGGAGAACTGGAAGAAACCATTTACATGAGACAACCTAAGGGATTTATAATAGAAGGAAAGGAAGACTTTGTGTTTAAACTGAACAAGTATCTATATGGTTTAAAGAATTCTCCAAGGCAATGGAATAAAAGATTTAATGAATTCATAACTCGCATCCAGTTCAAGAGGAGCAAATTTGATAATTGTGTCTATTTCAGGTTTTCCTCGTATCATATTTTTTTCATTTTGTTGCTACATGTAGATGATATCCTAATAGCAAGCAATAACAAGGATAAAATAAACAAAGTTAAGGTAGACTTGAAAATAGAATTTGAAATGAAAGAATTGGGTAGAGCTAAAAGAATATTGGGTATGGAGATCAAGAGAGATAGAAACAAGAAGCTACTGTTTCTATCTTAAGAGATGTACCTAAAGAAAGTCCTAAATAGGTTTAGTATGTCAGATGTTAAACCTGTCACAACACCTTTGTCCCAACAATTCAAACTTAGTATGGATCAAGCTCCTAAAAGCTAAGAAGATAAGGAGTTCATGTTGGAAGTTCCTTATGCAAATGCAGTAGGTTCACTAATGTATGCCATGGTATGCACTCGACCTGACCTTGCATACTCAGTTAGTCTTGTAAGCAAATTTATGGAAAATCTTGGAAAGACACACCAGCAGGCTCTAAAATGGATCCTAAGGTACATAAAAGGGTCAATTGGGAAGAGTCTAATATATGGAGAAGCTGAGGGTTACCAAGAAATCACTACTGTAATAGAGGGGTTTGTAGATTTTGATTTTGGTGGTTGTTTGGACACCAGAAAATCCCTCACAGGCTATGTATTTACTGCATTTGGAACGGAAATTAGCTGGAAAGCTGGTCTTTAGAAGGTGGTTGCATTGTCCACTACTGAAGCAAAGTATATTGCTTTGACAGAAGCAATAAAAGAAGCATTGTGGTTAAGGGGAATAGCTCGAGAGCTGAAGCTGCAAGATCATGTTATCATTGTCCATTGTGATAACCAAAGTGTTATTCACCTTTCAAAGACCTAGATTTATCGCGAAAGGACAAAGCATGTAGATGTGAAGCTACACTTTGTGAGAGAGACTATTACTGAAGGAGCTGTGTTTGTGAAGAAAGCCTTCACTGAGCATAATCCCTCTGATATGATCACTAAAGTTCTGCGTAGTAGCAAGTTTTTCTACTGCTTGGACCTTATAAATTTGAAGCTAGTTTGATGTCAAAAAGAGCAGTCACTTTGATCCTTGTTTAGTTATGTAACCAAGGTGGAGATTTGTTGATCAGTTGGTCCACATAACTAAAACCTCTAATTCCTAAGCCTTTCTATTTTTAAGTTGGTAGTTAAAACAGTTGTAACAAACTACTAAAAATAGTGTGTTATCCATATGTAAAAATCAGTATAAATAGCTCAACTACTCTTTAGATTAGGCATCAATTCTTTTTTTTTTTTTGTCAATTCTCTCTCTAGAAAATCTCTTTGTAATCTGAAACTCATCTTGAGAAAAAAATTATGAGCATCCTGTGTATCAATTCTATGATACTTTGCACAACAGAACATGTGTGGATGTGTTTTCAATAACAATAGGTCAATAGCAGCCCATCATTTTTATCATCTTGCTATTTGACACATTATATTCAAAGGAACGTGACTACTTGAGAGTTGAGATCGAAAAAGAAAAATAAATAAACAAACATGAGTTGGAGTCAACACTATAATACAAAAAACATAATCAACGGTTACACTTAAAACTTAAATAAGGCATGAATATATCATTGCAAATTTAGAGTAAACGAGCTCCAACTCGTTCAAAGACTAGTTAAGCACTCATGTAATTCCATGGAAATATCTCGATTTTTGGGATCTTTAAAAATATTTTGAGAAAATTATGTGTATGTTAGGATTAAAGTTTAAAAAGAAAAGTTTGATCAAACCTAACTTTATGAATTTAGTATAGTTAAAAATAAGTTTAATGTACGCTCAACTTCAGTTTGGATGAAAATCATATTCAACTTAATTAGAAAAAATATTTCTCAAATAAATGGGTATAACTTTCAACAAAAGTTAAACCTCAGTTTAGATGCTCAAACATCAAACCAAACATTCCTTATATTGATTTTTTTTTATCAAATTTATATTGACATCTATGTTTTAGGTTTCATGTGACTGCACAACCTCATCCCCATGGATATGATGTAATGTTTTTCAAATAATTAAATAACTAGCGTAATATATTATAATTAGGAATGCTGAGTAATGTCTTTTCAAATAATCAAAATATTGGTAGAAAAAAAAATTATGCAATCTCACAAAAAATAAAAAAATACCAGTGTAATTTACTCAAGATTTTGCAGCATCTACGCTTGAGATTGTGACACCCTTTACCCCATACATATATGTACTAATAATAAAAGGAAAAGAAATTATAATTAATTAAAAGTTCTTAAAACACATTTAAATAAAAGCCTTTCAAAAGGATAAAAGACTCACATTCACTTTTCTAACACCATAATAGAACTTGTCCAATAAATAATAAAATCATCTTGGCTACAAAATAAGTCCGTTCAAGACTCCATGCAATTAATATAGACACCTATGCCCCTAATGTCACATCCTATCAGAGCATTATGTTCCAACGTCCTCTAGCATGAGGTTCTCCATAGCCTTCCACCTAACTATCTGCTCCCACGAACACAAGGTTTGAGATCATCACAGGATCCAAACACAAATAACACATGGGGAGTGAGTTATCACATTCCTAACTAGTAGAGAGAAACAAGACAACATGTAGATATATATATATATATATATATATATATATATATATATATATATATATATATCATATAAATGAAATACAACTTACTTAGACATAGTTCACGTCATTTCACCACTTTGTCGTGCAACATCACGTCACAACACAACACGTCTCATTCATTTTCACAATATTCACTTACTCTAGGATCAAAACACAATATCACTAAATCAATCAATATCGATCAATACACAAGTGTTATGCAATAGATACACTAAGACTCAATCCTATATGCAATGTGGTACTATATCAGTGAAAAATCTCGTCGGACGCCTAGGAGTACATGACAAGACAAACCACACACTAGTAAGTCAGGTTTCTCTCACTAGGTAAAATTATAGGAAGACTAGTTAGGGTCACGCTGTTTTACAAGAATGCTCTAACCATGTAGGATCGGTATAGGCTTAAAGGAGCACTCAAACTGGGTGTATTTACCCCAAAGGCCTACACTCTGAAGAGTCCGTCAGGGCTTCTCCCTCCTAATTCAGGTCTAACCCAGAAAACATTTTAGCACACAGACTCTATTTATGAATTGTATAAAACACATGACTCCTCAATTGTTCTCAAAATAATTTTATCTCACCGTGCTTGTGATTAAACTCGTCGGGTCCTCTCAGTGGTTCTCATCACAATACTTGTCGCCCTTAAAGGGTCTTATAGTCGTGTAATTGTACAATTCATAGCTCACAACTCAATGCACACAACATCTCAGTGCACATATATATTACAAGTCAATACATACTCAGTTTATCACATACACTCGGTCTCAATCACAATGGTATAATCCCAATTTAACATGTTATCACACCTCATGAATCATATACACTTTACCTATGAACTATGCAATACACACGACTCTTCAATTGTTCTTAAAATAATTTTATCTCGTCATGCTTGTGATTAAACTCGTCGGGTCCGCACAATGGATCCTATCATAATACTCGTTGCGCAAAAACTCATCGCCCTTAAAGGGTCTTACAATTGTATGATTGCATAGTTCATAGCTCACAACTCAATACACACATCTCAATACACATGTATTTCTCCATTCATCACAGGTTGAATTTATCACATGCTCACAATTTGAAGCACAATTTCATAATCTCAATATAAAAATTTATGCAAAAGGTTTCTCACAACATGGGGAGTAAAACCCCTCAAATAATTTCACACAATTATATCAAAATCAATTAATCAAAATCATAGGTATAAAAAAATGAAAACACCAAGAGCACTCAATTTTATCAACCAATTCATATAAGGACATCAATGTTGTATTTATAATCATAAAGGAAAAACTATAATTCAATAAACATCCAAAAATAAACCCAGTTGATCCTCTAAGGATCCCTACACATGTTTATTCTAACCCCAGTTGTGATAAATTCATCCCTTACCTCTAAGCAGGCTCACGTGTGTATTATGACAGCGATAGTGGCATCTCTAGCGGTTTCCTGAGATTGCTCAAGTTTTTCCTCTGATTGCTCTGATAGGGTTCCTAAACGTTAGCGAGAAAGAGAAGGGATTGAAACCTTCATTCCACTGTCTACATGTGATGAGTAATTCTCCTACCACAGACATTAGTTTGCCAATCCCAACGGCAAAAATATGAAAAAGGGAATTTCGAACCTGCTGTCAAAATTTCACAAAGATCCAACGGCTAGCGAGACTAGGATCGTAGTTTTACTGAGACCATTTTTGAGTTTCTGCGGGAAAAGAAAAAGCTACAACTCAAAGGGTATTTCTCTCAGCTCCAATAGTTTTTCATAATTTCCAACGGTGAGAATGCTAAGAATTGAGTTGGGAACCTAGTTCTGAAATATAACAACGATCCAATGGTTAACGAGTCCGAAATTATCATTTTTCTAAGACAGGTTTGGGTTTATGCGGGAAAAGAGAGGGTTTTGGGAGAGGAAACGAGAAAACGAAATTGAGAGGAAGATGAGACGTAATCAGTATCTAACATGTCTCTATTTATAGCTAGGATACTCACAACCTATTATTTACTCTATTTATTTATTTTTATTATTTTATAAAAAGAAATTCTATTTTATTCCTTATCAAATGAATAAATCAAACTTTTTTTTTAATTTTCCTTCAAACCATTATTTTAATACAATTATTTCTCCTTATTTATTTAATTATAAAAAACTCACCATTTTCTAAAATTCTATTTTTTAACAAAAAATCCTTTTTATTTTATTTAAAAAAATGAGATATTACAAAGATAGTTGTGATTCTATACACATGGTTCAACAATGACAAAAACACAATAAGATGGGTGTTTTTCAAATTTACAATGAAAGCACCTCATTTGTGGTAAAAAGCATTGTGTTTGTTGCAACTTACAAATCTAGCCATAAAAATGATGGCATGCGAATGTAGAATGTCTCAGCAAATGAGGAAAAGAGCATTTAAATTTTGAATCCGACTCCAACAATAGGCATTCCTAGTTTGGAGGGATAATAGGTGAGAGAGAAAAGCATCCCTTCTCTGTGCTTTAAAACAATGCTATGGGTCTTCAATGCTATGGGCCTTCAATTTCACGTTAGTTTCAAGAGCAATTTACATAATTTTATATGTTATTGTTATGTTTAACATAAATATATATTTTAGTGGAATGCATTTTTTAGGTTAGCAAAAGAAAAAATAAATAAGAATGTACATATTTTTTAATAAAGTTTTTTATTTGTTTTTAATAAAAGAATAGAATTATCTCAAATATAGTTGCATATAAGTTAAAGTAATTTTTTTAAAAAAGTATAGAGTATTAGACACAAATGGAATCTATTACTAATTCATTAATTTTTTTTAAATCATATGAACAAAATATAGTAATAGATTAGTAAAATGATCTTTGTTAACTTTAGTTTTGAAAAAAAAGCTGTTTTGTTCGAAACTGGTCACAGTCGGAAGGCTGAGATTTTTTTTAATGGCAAAAGATTAAAGTTGTTCTCACTGTGATTTTAAAATGTTGAATGATATCATTTGGTAGAGGAAACAGAATCTGAAGTAACATGTTGATATCAATATCAAGTTGGAGAATAACCATACAAAATGTTGATTACATATTCATATTAGTTAGGTGTATCATGAGTAGATACGTATGATCAAACCAAAAAAATAAACACACACGCGCACACACATGTACACATATATATTCAGAATATAGTATCATTCATAGGAAAAACAAAATGTTGAAGACCTCCTCATCAGGTCCAAGTCGATCCGTTATAAATTTCATCAATTCCTGGTCATCAGACATTTCCATGACACTAGAATTATTAAACTTTGGTTGGACTCTAACTCTAAAGGCAAAAATATATCCTAACATCCGATCCAATGGTTTTGGAATCTCTTTGGGGTTATCTTCTCCCAGCACCATTAAAAATAGAGTAAATAGGCATTTTATTTCCTAAACTCTATAGTCCTTTTGCACATTAGGTCCTACCTTTTAATAATTAAAAAAATAATTCTTATCTTTACATAAGTTTTATAAAATAGTTTTTCCATTAAATTTTAATGTAACACCGTTAATGAAATGCATTGTTGGAAATTTTAGTGTCACGTGAACTATCCAATATCCAACATCACACTCAAGTATGACCATGGCAATTTTGGCAATTTTACAAAATAGTCCTTGGACTATGTATGTCTTCTCATACTTGACTTCAAGTTCTTCACCAGACGCAACAAAAAAGGCCCCGTTGAGGAGAATGTCACCCTCGGAGCGCCAGTTCCATCCCTTCCACTTGGACTGTTGCGTGTCGACTCTCTTAGTAACTTCCTTAGCGAAGGGATTTTCCGGTGCCATGTAACGGTTACCCTGGCTGTTAATGGTGGGCTCGCCGCTGCCACCAATGGCGTACATCTCCCACTCGGTGAAGTCGTTGTTGATGACGTGGATGTATCCCCTTCGACAGCGGGGCATGCGCTGGACGAGCTTCTCCCCGAAGTGGTTGAAGGCGATGGTGACCTGCATTCCAGAGTCAGGGAGGTAGTCGTCGCTGTGTCCGAGTAGCATGACCTCGTTGTGGTGGGAGAGCATGTTGTTGATGGTTATCCCTATGGACCCCATCACCGCGTCGATCAGACCGTCCTTGCACCGTGAAAGGGTGTAGTGGTCGATCCATATGTCCTTCGGCCCGAAGATGGAGATGCCATCTCTGTCTGATTCTGTCTGGAATCCGTAGTGCTCCGGGCTTGACTGACCGTTTGTGTCTAGAATCCATACTCTTAGCTTCCATAATTGGTGATGTACAAGTGCTCTGCACAAGAGTTTGCAAACTTGTGGTTTCTATGTGAAATTTCATGAAACAAAACTAATCTAGAAAGAATATTTTTCCAAAAGCTAAGTGGCTTTGAAATGCACTGTGCAATAGATTTCAGGTTGCATGTCTTTATATACTACTCAAGCCAAGAAGTGAGTGAAAACTGTCGATAGAATTTCAGAAATAAAATTGACTAACTTAAAAGTCAATCATTTCACACTCAACACACCGAAGGCTAACAAAATTGACAAATTTGGCAAAATTGAGGCAATAAAACTTACTTGAGCCTCACTTAATCTCTCGCTGCATTCATTGTTTTTCTTTGAGGAAGCCATAGAACCATTAGATTTATTGCTTGCAGAATTGTCTTCTGAGGCAGTTTTAAGTTTTTTCGGTGAAAATGTTGTATTTTGAGTAGGAGTGCTAATCTGAATAAATAATATACAGCAGAGAGGAAAGAAAAAAAGGAATAAGTAAATATATGCTAAAATAGCAAGCCAAGATAAAAGAAGGAAAAAATACAAAATTATCTCTTTATAAAAGACTGGGGAATATGACATATAGTGTGCCTTCTCCATACATGTTGCCACAAGTTCCTAAGCTCATTCTTGCGAATGGGTTTTATAAGAAAATTAATTGCCCCGTTTAACATGCATTTCAATGCCATGTTAACCGAATCATGAGAAGACATCACTGCACACCCATGAGAATAGAATGAGCTCATTAACCATTTCGATCTTACACTGAGACTAAGAAAACAAATACATAATACAAGTCAACATACTTATGACAAGAATTCTTTTACAAATGTCATGCTCCATGATTAAAGAAAAAAGAGCAAATCCAGATATTGCTGGTAGCTCCACTTCTGTTAATATGAGATCTAGCTCAGGTGCCTTCTTCTTCAACATTTCCCATGCCTTTAATCCATCCGGAACCGCAATAACTACATTGAGTAAAGAGAATACCATTAAGTAATAAACCATGAAAACAATAATGTCAATCCGAAATTGGATCATCCATAATGTTTTGCATTATCATATCCAAAAAAATTAAAAATCATTGTATGGTATTCCAATCTATGATACCAAATTACTACATATATTGTATCACTAAAACTTTTCTTCTCATCTCTTGGTATCTCTCCAAAATACGATGCTAATAAATCCATCATTTAAAAGGAAAGAGGAAAAATTAAAACAATTGGGATTTTTGGAACAAGTTACCAAATTTAATTTTATGTTATTAAAAAAACTAAAACTACAGTTCGGGTATTCAGGTTCATTGCCTTTTTGTTTAAAACAAAACAATGTGAAAATAGTGACGAATAAACATATAGATGAAAGAAAACAGAGATCCTCAATATGAAGACCAAATAGAAGACTGCATTCATGATAACTTTTTTTGGTTCATTATAAGTCATCGAAACTGCAAAAGCATGCTAATTTTTTAGAAAAGAAGGGAACAAAATCAGCAACACATTTAACTATGTACACTACAAAAGAAAGTAATGCATTAGTGATCAAATTTGGTGGTAAGAAGTGTTTTTTTTCCACAATAATAACAGAATCACACAAAAATTTAGTGACATTTTTTTTTCATAAATAACATAAATAATTTCCTCACTAATTTTTTTTTTCAATGGTAACCTTCGCTCAGATCCTCTCCAGTTTAATCGATCCCAACCTTTCATACATTTATAATTTAAATTTATCAAATATTCAAAATAAAGGATGGCTGAAATTTCGTCCAGTTTATTCAAAACTGGAGAGGATCTTTTTGGTGATAGATGACAAAATCCAACACGTTGAAAACTAAACAGAAGCATCCTTTGGATGATGCTAATTGCTACCACAATTATACACGTAAAGTAATTCCAGAGACCATAATCAAAACGGCAGAACACAAGTTAAATTTTCGCAAGTAAACGACAACTAATTAAGTAATACAATGCCACAGGATAAACGACATAAATAGCGAAATCATATAAAAAAATCTCGAGAATTAAAAAGAAGAAGAAGAAAAAAAAAATCGTGTAACTGCATTTGCAAAGAAGCGCGGCGATGATTTGGCACGTGGAATGATCAACTTCTACAAGCAGCACTCTGAGCACCATCCGCGGCAGAAACCTCTCCCATCTTCGTCATCGCGCAATTCAACTCATCCATTCTCGAACAACAATAACATCATGCTTCGTTCCATAGTGTATAGTATATTAATAATATATACCTATTACAATTGGAATGGTCATACTTTAGTGTCACGTTAGATAGTCCACCTGACACTAAAATTGTCAATAATGCATCTCACTAATAATGTTATATTAAAATTTAATGAAATGACTATTTTACAAAACTTATGCAAAGATAAGGATTATTTTTTTAATTACAAAAAGATAGGGATTAATGTGGGAACTAAAATGTCTATTTACTCTTTAAAAAAAATAATATAAGAGTTAACCAATAATTATTAAGTTTTGGAATTAAAGCCAACCATTATGCACATTAAAAAACAATGACAAAGAACCAAACATGTACCTTGATCATCCTAAGATCAACAAATTTTTCACACTCTCAATCCCAGAAGACACTTTTTGAATTAAACTTGTTGTGATAAACTTCAACCTCAACTTTGTTTTTTGTTGATTAAATTACAGAAGAAAATAAAGCAAATACTACCATATTTAGCATATTGCAAAGATATAATTGTTTCTGGAGTACGGTTTGTTTTTTGAGATCATAATATTACATCAACCATAGAGAAAAAATATAATAGCTATAAAAAGATATCAAAAAAGATACAACATAATATTTAAAAACATAAAATAAGATTCTCCATATATTTCGATGGTTTTTGCTACTCTGGCTTGAACAGTCTCCGTCATCCTATAATAAAAAAGGAAAGTTTACAAAAAATTATTTTTTTGTTTTGTGTTTATTGAAGGAGGCAAATTATTTACTACATGGTTCGCTTGCAAAAGCACATATCTAATATTGGGTCTGTCGAGAAGCACGAATTTAGATAAATTGTTTAAAAACAATATAAGATTATAATTGTTTGAAATAGTATCTAAGTTTTTATGGAATTGAAATAATTTTAATTACCCGTGTCTTATTGCAGGCCACTCATCTAGATTGGGGTTGAAATGAATCACTGTTGTATTCTCAATTGTTTCAAGAGTAGCATCACCTTTCATAATGAGAGGAAAATTAGTGATAGAAAAGGAAAAAAATGAATCATTAATTTAAAATAGAAATAAGGAAAAAATTAAAGTTTGGTATATGGGTTTTCTAACCATATAATAATAGAGAAGCTTAGCTTATTTTAGCAAATTGGATTGCAATTGTGGGTATTGGAGTTGTGTTATGAATCAACCAATTCAATGTTTCTTCAGCATAATTATCATGCAAGACAAATTTGAGTTTTCCCCTATGCATTTTTAATAGAATTAAAATTTGTAATATATTGCTCTTAATTTAAGATGACAAACTAAGGATAAGTAAAACCATACGTATGGTCAGAAATTTTGAAGATGAATTTTGTGATCTTGTTTGTGTTTTGCAAATCCCATTCGGGCCTAAACCTTGTTATAACAACACCAACTATATCTATGAAAAAGACAGTGTTAGTATACTGTAATAGATATAAAAAGTTTAGATGAATAATATATGACCTATCAGGAAGTTTGTCTTTTGCTTTAGATTGTAAACTTCATTGAAGTGGATTGGTGTTAGCCCAAAGTTAGTATATATAACATTTTTAGCTCCTCTAATATAGTTTTTTTTTTAAAACAACAGAATATAACAATGACTAGTCATACGATTGATGCTAAAATTATCTAATAATTTAATATTAGCAAATGTGTAAAGTTTTTGAGGATTTATCTTATCCTTTAAAATTCAATCATAAATTTTCTCTTTCATTAGACCTTCAATTTTTGAACCCTACATATTGAAACAGAAATGTGCATAAACGTAATTAGTTTTATTGTATTGTCACTTCCATATTGGAAATGTTTAAAATGAGAAATTGCAAATACTAAAAATGAAAATATGGTTTATGTTAAAGCATACCTCTGAATCTATGTGATGAACTGAATAAAAGATACATGTTTTCCATTGATTATTTGACAGACTGTCAAATACCTAATAATCTGACATTTGATAAACCATTTTCCTTAATCTAGTTTGATATCTTTAATTTTGATTTATCTTGAAGTGTTTGAAGACATAACTGGATAGGAATGAGATGAGGCAGAATAATGATGAATGATATAGAATTGAGTATGCCTATGTTTCTTAAATAGAATGAATATAAAATTGTTTCTTATGACCAGTTTGATAGCACATGTCTATTAAGGGTCACTATTTTTTTTGTATTTTATACTTGTGTGCTTGTTTTTATTACTTTTATAACACCAATCGATTCTTAAAAGTACTATTACTTTTTCTGAAAAAGCAAAAGCATTTATTTTGTCAGCATTGTTGTGTCTATAGTCTAATTTGGAATGATTTTAATTACAAAAGTAAAGGATTTAAGCATACTTTGAAAACTAAGATTGCAAAAACCTATGTTGCAGTATTAAATAATTTGTTACCTTTGGATTAAGTTGTTTCCTTAGCAGAAAACACTACACGAAAGACATAAAATTATTATTGTATAATCTGTTTTGAACAATAGACACAAAAATCCAGGCATTGACAATGTATGAGTTGGGTAGCATCTTACTAATTGATTGATTAACTACCACATGGACCAGTTACCTATAACATTCATGGATTACAATGAGTATTAGAATATCAGTTAAACATGTTATATATTATAGGCTGAATTTATTTACACTAAATTTTTTCCAGAAAATAGTACCTCAGCATGTGGGAGTAAGTTTATTATGGTGTTTATCAAGTGCTTTTGGAGAAGTACTTAAATCAACATCACTATCCTTCCATAGAACATATAAGCATAGGTTAATAATAATAATTTAGGTCATAGCTAAAGTTATTAGCCATGAAAAAAAAAATCAATTTGAAGCTTCCATTCAATAGTAATTCATTCCTACCTTTAACCTATTAACTTTGTGCTATGGTTATCAATAAGGTATGTCCATCCACTGTCCCAGAAGAGAAATTTTTTCTTAGCTCCTTGTGGTAAACCATGACCTGAAGTAAATACCTGACAATGCAAAAATGGATTAATATTAACATGCACACAGAAACAATGACTTCAACGCACCTTCCTCGTTGGTTTCATCTGAACAACAACAACAGGCCAACCACAGAGAGTTTTAACCCAAGCTTAACACCCCAATGCTTAACCTCTGTCATTTTTAACCCAAGCAAATGGAAACAAAAAAACACAACACACAACACATAACAACAACACAACATCGGGTGCATACAAAACAAAGAAACACAGAGGAGCAAGCCACGTGTCGGAGTTGGAGGCAGGGGCAATTTTGACATTTTGAAAGCCCATTCCATTATTAAATACATAGTGGATAGATAGTAGACATATACAAGTAGATAGTAGATAGTAGACATATAGAAGCAGATAATAGATAGTAGATAGTAGATGAGAATTAAAAAAAAAACCCATTAATTACCTCAACAAAAGTTGTTAAGCATACTGCCAAAATTGAAGTGGCAAAAACCAATGTTGCGGTGTTAAATAATTTGTTACCACTAGATTAAGTTGTTCCCTAAGCACAAAACACTACAGGAAAGACAAAAAAACCATCATTGTATAATATGTTTTGAACAATAGACAAAGAAATCAAAGCATTAACAATGTATGAGTTGAGTAGCATCTTACTAATTAAGTAATTAACTGCCAAATGAATTAGCTACCTATAATATTCATGGATCACAATGAGTATCAGAATATCACTTAAACATGTTATATATTATAGCCAGAATTAACACTCTAAAAATTTACAGAAAATAGTACTTCAGTATGTGGGAATAAGCCTATCAAATCTGTGTCAAAAGAGTATTTCAATACAACCAAATTATTGAACTTTGGCTAAACCTTGATTTTAATTGCAAGTGTTTAACCCAGGATTTGATCAAGTGCTTCTGGAGAAGCATTCAGATCAGCATTACCATCCTTCCACAGAACATATAAGCATAGGTTAATAATAACAATTTAGGTCATAGGTAAAATTATTAACCATGGGAAAAAAGAAAATTCAGTTTGAAGCTTCCATTCAGTAGAATTGACTGCTATCTTTAACTTATTAATAAGATTTGTGCATCCAAGGTCCCAGAATAGAAACTTTGTGCTTTGCTCCTTGTGGTAAACCATGACCTGAAGTCTATACCTAACAATGGAAAATAAATTACTATTAACTAGGAGTGGGTAAACGGGTCCAGGTCCATGGACTGACCAGCGGGGCCCGTGGTCCGCGCAGGTTACAGACCAATTTTTTTAAACGGACCATGGTTATGTCATATTTTTGGACCCGCCCCACTTAACCCACGGACTATGCGGGTTTGACCTGCGGGGTCCGCGGGTTGCCCGCAGCCCGCATTAGGTTTAATTTGTATGATCCTGACCCAATTATATTAGGTTTGATTTTCTCTTTTTCACTTTAAACTTTTTTTTTTTAAAATAACAGATAAAGAAATATATTAGATAAGATAAAGATATAAAGATAAAAATAAAAGATTTTAATTAAAAGATGATAAAGATAAAAAAGGATAAGATAAGAAAAATAAAAGATTAAGATAAAAAAGATAAGTGATAACCTGCTAAAAATCATCTTTTTTGATATTTTTTTGATATTTTTCTCTTTTAATCTATTATTTTCATATCTGAAAGTCATAAATAATAAAAATATCAATTCTTATCATTTAAGCCAAAAATAATTGTTAAATAAATATTTAAGATATTTCAATATATTTTTATTATAAAAAAATAGCTCATATCATATTCAGTAGTTGTAGCAGGCTAAGAACATTTTTTCTCTTCACGTGTGCTTAACAAATATCGAACTAGGCTTCTTGTTAACAATATATACTAAAAATTGGTTACTAGTATTTGATATGCAGGATAAATAATATGTAATAATTATTGTCTTTTAATCACTTAACTTGATTTTATTCTAATATTTATTATTATTTCGAGTTTTAGGAAAAGAAGATGAAGATATGCAGATGGAGAAGGCTCAAGCTACTTCAAATATGAAATCATTTGTTGTTGGAGATGTTTAAATTTCATATGTTAGATTTATTGCTTGAATTTTCTTTTGTTAAGACATTATTTATTTTATTGATGTAATTGACTAATTATTGAAATTTTATTTACATTTGTATTGAACTTAATTTGATTGTATTATACTTTTATTAAAATTAAAATTCTTTTAAAACTAGGCTCGCGGACCGGCCCGTTTGACCCACGGGGTCCGCGGGGCGGGGGCGGACCAATTTATTTGGTCCGTGTAAGAAGCGGGGTGGATTGGATCGGTCTGCTACTAATGCGGGCTTATGCGGGCGGGCCTTACGCGGGGCGGGCTGGCCCGCTTACCCACCCCTACTATTAACATGCACACAGAAAAAACATATGATAAAAAATAAAATTCAGTTTGAAGCTTCTATTTAGTAACATTGACTGCTATCTTTAACCTATTAATAAGATTTGTGCATCCAAGCTCCTAGAACAAAAACTTTGTGCTTTGCTCCTTATGGTAAACCATGACCTAAAGTCTATACCTTACAATGGAAAAATGGATTACTATTAACATGCACACAACACACAACACTAGGCGCAAACAAAACAAAGATACATAGAAGAGCAACCCACGTGTTGATGGTGTAGGAAGGGGAAATTTGGATAGCCTATTTCATTATTAAATAGATAGATAATGGATAGTAGATAGATAGTAGAAGTAGATAATTGATATAGAAGATAGATAGTAGATTCTACCAATTGTACCCACAGTTACATAAACTACTTGATGTACAAAATAAAAGAGTAGTTGGAATGATCAGTAAAATGATTTATGTTCACATAATAATAATTTAGTATATAAATATTATTAGTACCTCTGAGATTTCATTTAAACCATCAAATAAAATGTTGTTCGAAAGTTAAATGAGTGGTTATTTGTGAATATTAAAGAACAAAAAAATAAATTTGGACAGACCCCATGTTTTGTCGTGGATTTTTGTTTTTTTCATTATTAGATTTATTTATTATTTCCCTTTCCACACTTGCGGAGGAAAAAAAACAAACATAAGAAGAAAACTAAAAAATGGAAAGGGAAAGAAAAAGAATAAAGAGTAGAGAAAAGAAGTACTCTGGATAGAGGATGAAGATGGAAATGATATAGGAAAAATGACAAAATGTGAGAAAAGATTAAAGAGGAGCAGTAATCACATTATCAAACAAAGCAAAAGTTAAATGACAACATACCTTTCCATCCATCAACACTATTTCAAGGTGGCTAGACTTTTCACACACCTGGTCAAACTGTAGGTCCACAATTTGAACTCCAAGCTTTAATGTTTCTTTGTTGTCATCAATAGCTCTAATCATATCAAAACTCTGAAACATGACCCACGACAAAACTTTAATGAATAAGCATAATAAGGAATGGAAACAATATGATCGCAAAATGCGACCTCAAACACAACAACAATAACAAACCTTCTTCATTCAATATGTCATATGGACCAGGGAAGAAAAACAAATTCATTTAACTATCAAGTCACACTAAACATTACAAAACAACAAAAGCCAAACAACAAAGCAACTACAAATAGTTTATGCGACATTCTCTACCCTAATATACATATTTATATAATAAAATACATGAAAATGCGGAATTACATACAATGGATTTTATTTTCTAAGCATATTAGAGTTCACGTGGGTAAAAAGTTCACATCCACGTTAATCATCAAATTAAAAATTTATCAAATATGGGTATGAAAACATCTTTAGCCCAAAACTAGGTTGTCCAATTATTTTTTTTACAAAAGAAAAACAAGTTGAGCAGCGAAACACCATAAAGTAACATGTTCAAAATATTATGCAAATAATATAGAAACCCATGCTTAGAAGCCATATCCTATCAGAGTGTCGTATCCCAGTGTCCTCTATCACGAGGTTCTTTAAAGTCATACACCTAACTATCTGATCCCACGAACATAAGGTTCGAGATTATCACAAGATCCAAATACAAATAGCACAAAGGGAGTGAGTTATCACATTCCTAAATGAGTAGGGATAAATGAAAGCACACACACATATAATATAAATATAACAAGCTCAGTTTAGCACAATTCGCATCATTTTACCACTCATTGAGTAACATTATTTGCCTAAGAATTTAATCACAAAATCACATTTCACACCTTCACATTAATCACATGTTCAAAACAACATATCTCAAGTATAACACAACATCTTACACTCACACAATTCATTGCCCATCATCAAGTAACTAGTCACAATGATCATTACACAGACATTATGCAACGAATACACTAAGACTCAATCCTATATGAAATGTGGTACCATGTAAGTAAAAAACCTCGTTGGGCACCTAGGAGTACATGATAAGACAGACCATACACTAGTAAGTCAAGTTACTCTCATTAGGTAAAATCATAGGGAGACCAGTCAAGGTCATGCTATTTTTCGAGAATGCTCCAACCATGTGGGATTGACACAAGCTTAAATGAGCACTCAAATCAAGTGTATTTACCCCCAAGGCCTAGACTTCAAAGAGTCCGTCAGGGTCTCTCCTTCCTGATTTAAGCCCAACCTAGAAAATATTTTAACACACAAACTATACCTATGGACTACATAAAACACACGACTCCTCAATTGTTCTCAGAATAATTTTAACTTGTTGTGCCTCAAAGTGATTCAACTCGCCGGGTTCTCACAGTGGATCCCATTACAATACTCGTTGTGCATTAACTCATAACCCTTAAAGGGTCTTGCAGTTGTGTGATTTTACAATTCATAGCTCATAACATCTCAATACACGTGTGATCTCATAATTTAACACATACTCAACTTGTCACTTACATAGTTCATCACACTTCCATAATCCCAAGACAACGTGTTATCACGCCTCATGCATCATATACATGTCATATAGTAATAATATTAATATGTTATGTTCATATGATTAAACCTCTCAAAAAATTTCACATAATCATATCAAAATCAAAGGAATCAAAATCATAGGTCAACATCACGAAAACATCAAGAGCACTCAATTTTATCAATCAATTTGCATCAGGGCATCAATTGGCTCATCAAACATAACAATCTCGTAATTATAATCGTAAAGACAGAATTACAATGCAATAAACATCCCAAAATAAACCCTAATTTGATCTTCTAAGGATCCCTACACATGTTCATGCTAACCCCAATTGTGATAAACTTATCCTTTACCTCTAAGCAAGCTCGTGTGTGTAGTCTGGCAGTGATAGTGACGTCTCTAGAGGTTCCTAAGATTTCTCAAGCTTTTCCTTTGGTTGCTCTGCTAGGGTTTCCAAGAGTTAGAGAGAAGGAGAAGGGCAGAGCCTCAATTTCATTGTCCTTAGTGTGAAGGGCATTTTTCCCTATACAAACATTATTTTGTAAATCCCAACGGTGGGAATTTGTGACAATGAGTTTATCCAAATTTCAAAATGATCTAACGATTAACGAGTCTAGAATCATAGTTTTATTAGGACAGGTTTGGGTGTATGCAAGAAAAAGAGAGGGTTTTTAGAGAGGAATAAGGGATAACGAATTTAGGAGGAAGAAAGAGCGTAAAGATATATTGTAATTGTACAAACTAACCTAGTATGTCTCTATTTATATCTAAGATACCCCGAGTCTATTATTTTTTCTATTTTTCTTTATTTCATTATTTCATAAAAAAGAACTTTATTTTACTCTTTCATTAAATAAATAATCAATTAAAACATCCTTTTATTTCTAAAACATCATTTTACTCTATTTATTTTCTAATACTATGAAATCCTTATTTTAATTAACAAAAACCCTTTTCTCTCATTTATTTAATTTCTAAAAACTCTATTAATTTTTAAATAAAAATTTTTTGTTTATTTTATGAAAAACGGGGTGTTACAGTTTAAACCTAAGCTTAACACCCCACGCTTAAGCTCTATCATTTTTAACACAAGCAAATGGAAAAGACAACGAAAAGATGGGCTTAGAGATTGAGAGCAGAAACTAGAAAGGGGTTTTTTTAGGAACAATACACAACACACATTGTGCAACAGACAACAACACGGGGGACAAACAATGCAAACAAACATAAGAAGAAAAATAATAGAGTCGAGAAAAGAGGCACTTTGGATGGAGGATGAAGATGAAAATGACATAAAAAAATGAGATAGGAAAAATGACAAAATGTGAGAAGACATTATATAGGAGAAGTAATCACATTATCAAACAAAGCAAAAACTAAATGACAACAAACCTTTCAGTCCATCAACACCATTTTAAGGTGACTAGACTTTTCACACGCCTGGTCAAACCACAGGTCCACAATCTGAACTCCAAGCTTGAATGTTTCTTTGCTATCATCAATAGTTCCAATCATATCAAAACTCTGAGACATCTCCCACAACAAACTTTAATAATGAATAAGCATGATAAGGAATGCAAACCATATGATCGCAAAATGTCACCTTAAACACAACAACAATAACAAACCTTCTTCATTCAATATGTCATATGGACTAGGAAAGAAAAGCAAATTCATTTAACAATCAAGTCACACTAAACATTATAGAACAACAAAAGCCTACCTAAAATCCCAGAAAGCAAACCTAAAACCTAGTTTATGAATTGACTAACCAAATCCCCAAAAATTACAACTCAATATAGGGGATCAAAACACCCAAACGGCAAAACAGAGCATAAACCCTGTCACATCTATTTAAATAAACCAAAAGCTAAATCACAACATACCTTTGCATCCATCAAGACCAATTCAAGGTTCCTAGAATCCGAACTCCAAGCTTGAATGTTTGTTTGAATCATTAATAGACATTCTTCATTCAACATGTCATATGAACAGGAAAGAAAAACAAATTCATTTAACAATCAAGTCACACTAAACATTACAGGACAACAAAAGCCAACCTAAAATCCTAGAATGCAAACCTAAAAACCAGTCTCTGAATTGAGCAAACCTAAACCCTAAACATCTAACTTCCAACTCTGGAAGCCCAAGAACAAACTTCCCAAAAATCAAATCCCAAACCCAACCTCAGAACCCAGAAACGTATTTCTAGCTACATCATAGACAAACAGAGGACAGCGTAAAACCCGACAAACAAAACACAAAACTAATGCCAAATGTTAGAAACCTTAACCCACCACATTAACAAAATCGAAGCCTAAGACCCAACATCAAAGAGGAACAAACAAAAAACCAACCTCAAAAACCTTAACCCACCCCCTACTGGCGAAATCGAAGCCCAACACGCAACATCAAAGAAGAAAAAAAGAAAAACCAATGTTAGAAACCCTAACCCACCCCATTGATGAAATCGAAGCCCAACATGCAACATCAAAGAAGAAAAAAAGAAAAACCAACGTCAGAAACCCTAACGCACCCCACTGGCGAAATCAAAGCCCAACACCTAACATCAAACAGGAACAAACGAAAAGAACGAAAGGTAAAAAGAAATAAACTGCAACGCACCTTTGTCGTCGATTTCGTCTGAACAACAACAACAGGCCAACAACAGAGAGTTTTAACCCAAGCTTAACACCACAATGCTTAACCTCTGTCATTTTTAACCCAATCATTGGTGAAATCAAAGGGCAACACCCAACATCAAAGAAGAAAAAAAAGAAAAACCAACATCAGAAACCCTAACCCACCCCACTGGCAAAATCGAAGCCGTAAAAAACATAACACACAACACCAGCACAACACAAAGAAACCCTAAACCCCAAAAGAGAAACCAACTTCAGAAACCTTAACCCACCCATTAGCAAAATCGATGCCATGAAAAACGCAACACAGAAGAACAACACAACACCAACATAAAACAAAGAAACGCAGAGGAGTAAAAAGGAGATATTCAGAGATTTGAGAGCAAATCCAGCACACGAACAACACACAACAACATGGGGAACAAATAAAACAAAAGAAGCGCATAGAGCTAGCTAATGCAGAAGAGCATTCAAAGATTGAAAGCAGAAAAGAGAATTGAGAGTAGAGCCAACACACTAACAACACACAATACACAACAACACAGGGAAAAAACAAAAGAAAAGAAGCGCATTAAGCAAGCAACCATAAAGGAGAAGCCACGTGTCAACGTTGGAGGCAAGGGCAATTAAAGTGCACGAAGAAAGCCAACACAAAGGAGCATTCAGAGATTCAGAGCAAAGCCAACACACGAACAACACACAACACACAACACACAATACACAACAGGACAAGGAACAAACAAAAGAAAAGAAACGCATTGAGCAAGCCAATACAAAGGAGAAGCCATGTGTCGACATTGGAGGCAGGGGCAATTAGGAAATTTTAACAACCCATTCCATTATTAAATAGATAGTAGATTACTCTTTCCACATAAACATACTTTCATTGTGTATTATATGCGGTGGAATCATGATTCCACGACATTTTTTTTTCATTCCCACACTACACAACTGAATCATGTTTTCATTGTATTGTTCAACAATGGAATCATGATTCCATAGTGTATTTTTTTGTCCTTAAACAAGACAACAAAATCATATTTCTATTGTATATTTTTCGCTCCCAAATAACACAACAAAATTATATTTTCGTTATGTAAAAGGAAAATGTAAAAAGAAAAATACACAATAGAAACATAATTCCATTGTGTAATTCATAAAAAACACACAACAAAATTATATTTCTATTCGTAAAAAATACACCCACTTTTAATTAATTTTAATTGCAAGTTACCTTTTTTAAAACAATAAAATTAATTGTAATACAATTTACCATTTTTAATAGTAATTAGTATTTTTTAAAATTAAAATTGAATTAATTTGATAGAAGTTATAATTTATATATATAACCAAATTAATTATTATATGAATTACTTTCCTTAACAATAATCAAATCAATTTATGACATTAATTTGTATCATAATTAATTTAATTATAATTAAAATAATGGGGAAGAAAGTACTGTTAGGGAGGAAGGAAAATGGTGGAGAAGTCAAAGAAGAAGGAAAAAGAGTTAAGAGACAAGCAAAACTCAAAAGTGCAAAATTATCATTTGCTAGGGCTTGATAATATCATTAGCAAATTGAGGTAGTAACAATAATAATCAATAACAATGCCCTTACAACAACTTACTGGACTAAGGATCCAGTAGCAACACCACAGCATCTCGAGAAGAAAATAGTCAAGTCAAAAGAATTAGCTTAAACTTCAAAAAATTTAATCAAGCTAAACTTAAATTGAAGTTAGTCTAAACTTAACATTTTTAACTTCACTTATTTACATCGTAATATAAGACAGTGAGACAACATATAAAATAAAAATTCTCTCTCGTAATAATGAAAACTCAAATTTAACATGTTAAACTGACTATAAATCGTAATACTACATATTTTTTACATAAAAAATCACATTTTTTTTTAAATGAGGTGGGACTAATCCTTCTTACTCCTTTAGTTCATCGCTATTTATAGGTATGATTTTATTCATTAATTTTTTTGGGGTGACATTATTCATTAAATTAATTGAATTGATTTTTGTTCAAAGTCAAACTAACTTGGTCTCAATGGGAAAGTTATAAAATTGACTTTACGGTAAAAGGAGAGAAGAGAAGAAAAATATGAGAGGAGAAGAAAAAGATGATGAGTTTGATTTCTCCCGCTAATAAAAAAAATTAACAACTAATATATACCAATAAAAACAAAAAAGCTTGATCTCAACCAGTCAAGGTATTGATTTTATTTTCTAACTTTATCAACCTCAAACTAAATTAAATATTTAATTTTAAGGTTATTTTAATATCAATTGATTTTATTTTAATTTAATTGTTTAAAATTTTAATATAAAATGGAATTCACTAAAATTTATAATTTTAATATCATTTATATTATATTTTTAATAAAATTTAGAAGAGATAAATTAAAAGAAGTATAAAATAACATGAATAAAATCTTACTATTTAGTACTGAAAATAAAAGAAGATCAATAATCAGATTCAAATTTGAATAGATTTAAATATATATATATATATATATATTTAAAAATATCAAAATTAAAAGAATAAAAAAATTAACCGAGTTAGATAAAATATTATAATAAAAAGTAAAAAAATGTCAATACCAGAAAAAAAATCGTTAAATACTACTTGAATAATCTATAGCGAGGTTAAATAATTTGCATACACTATTAGAAAATTTAAATTAAACGAGGTCTAATTCATTACAAGATTGGTAAGTTAAAACAGGTACACACTTCCAAGAGAACGTTAAAAACATTTTGCAGTCATCTGCGCTAGACGATAGATATAATTCTGGTCAAGTCTGATTATATACATTGTTTTATTTCAAACTACATAATGATGATGGCATGAAAATGTAGAAGGGTCTCGGCAAGGGAGGAAAATGCATCAGTTACTACACTTTTTCTACTGATCCAATTAATTAAAAATATCATTTCATGTAACAAATTTTTTACTAGGCACGAAACAGTTTGTCTAAGCCTTTCTAGAAAGCCCAAGGAATCTAGCAGGACTAAAGCGCTTAAGAGCAACAATGCTGGAATGTCCATCAACAACAAGCTCAGCAACAGCAGCACCAGTGGCAGGACCATTGAGAATACCCCAACAGTTATGCCCTGTGGCCACATAACACCCCTTCACCCCTGGAACCTCTCCTATTACAGGTACCCCATCATCAGTGCAGGGCAAGAAACACGCTTGCTCTGCCTTCACACGTGCCACTTCTTCCCCAAGATAGCTCGACACATTCTTCGCCACCCTCCTCAGCAACTCTTTCCATTCAGGGTTGCTCCTTATCTCCTCAGGATCATCCGGCACCTCTTCCACCTCCCCCACCCCACACAAATACACTTCCCCTGACAATTCAAATATTAGCATCTTTTATTATTTATTACTCCTTTTGTATATAAGCAAAAGTAATTACTTAAAGAAAATTAATTAAAATTATTTAATTTTATTAATTTCATGTTATAATTAAATAAAAAATATTTTAAAAATAACATCAATTAAATATAGATAGAATTAGTTTGATTTATTTATATTTAAATTTAAGATAAAAAAAAGTATTTTTTTTCTTTCTTATATATGAGTTTGAGAGGCCAGAGTATTTCTGATTGAGATACCTGTGGGACGAGGATACACTTCTAGGTCAACAAGAGGTGTTTCTCGTCCGGAGGGATAATAAGTGAGAGAAAGCGCGTGTGGAGTTATGGAACTGTGTTCTCTGGGCTCTAACACAAGGCTATGGGCCTTAAGCCCATAAACTCTAAACAGCGATGATAACAGAACTAACTTACTGGACCACGGACCCAATGCCAACACAACAGCATCCGCTTCCAAAACTCGTCCTCCTTCAAGCACCACCGATCCAACTCGTCCTTCTTCCACTTCCAACCGTTCCAGTTTGGCAATCTCCACCTTCACCCCATGCTTCTCCACCGCTCTATCAATCAGCGCGCGAGTGAAGAGCCGCGGGTGCACCTGCGCCGTCGTTTCTGGTGTTCCAATCGTTTTACAACTGCGAGCTGCTCCGTTAACCCAAGACGGCAACGTTGATGTGGCAGAAGAGGAGCCTTCGGATTCGGCAACGGTGAGGCTGAGAGTGGTGAGGGCTCTGTAACCGTACGATCGCGGACCGTCCAGTTCTTCGGAGAGCGAACGGTGGAGATTGAAGCTCGTGCGAGCTAGCTCTTCCAGCGGTCCTCCGTCGCACCAATCGAGGGCGAGGAATCCACCGGCTTTTCCGGACGCGGCGCATGCCACGTCGGACTTCTCGATGAGCGTGACGTCGGCGCCCTTCTCCGCCAGAAAGTAGGCGGTGGAGACTCCGATGACTCCGCCGCCGCAGACAACTACTCGCTTGGGGTCAGCCATGGGACTCCCCTTCGCACTGCTGATGGGAACTCGGTGAAATTGTACTGTCGAGGATCGCGGAGTCCCCACTCCCCACCAGGCCACCAGATTCATTCGCCTTATTTTTTATTTTATTTTTTTTCTCTCTTTTTTTACCAGACACTTGTCTCCTTTATTCTGCACGTTTTCTGACCAGAACTATCTGCAACAAGTTATCATCATTATTATCTAGAGTTAAGGCTATTTTTCATGTAGTTAAAGTATTTATTTTATTTTATATTAATATTAAGATTGAAAGAGTTTCAAATTTATTTTTATGTTATGCATTATATTTTTGTCTTTTATATATTAAGATTGATAGAAATATTCTTATCTTAATTTTACTTCTATCTATTTAATTTTTATTGTGATGCACAGAGTTAATATAATCTGTTTTTAAGTATAAATTCGAGTTATTATATTTGAATGATTTTAAATATATAAAATATTGTATAAACTATAATAGAAAAATTAATATTAATATATACTTGAATTTAATGTTAATTATAGATTATACAATAAATATATAATGTGTTTTTTCTTTTCAGTAACTAAGGCATGTTTTATATATTTTGAGATTGCACCTTAAATTTCTCCTTTTTCTATTTTTTAATTGTTTGAAAAAATAGTATGTTTTTTTTTAATGGGAATCAAAGATAAGTATAGGATGATAGAACTGTCAATATGGGTTGATCCAATTCTTAAATAGATCAGTTTAATCTGACTCACTTAAAATTTATTTCAGAAAAAAATGATTCAACTCACCCATTATAGCTTGTGGATGGTTAAAATAAAAAACAATTGTGTTTTTTTAAAAAAAAATCAACAAAAAATCAATTTTTTAGAAAATAAATTTAAATAAATTAAAAGATATTAGTTAAATTAAATCTTTCACTATTTACACTTCATAAGAAGACCTATTATCACAAGTTAAAAATCTAGAACTATAATAACAAAAATTTAAACAATAGTCTTTAACAAAACACTAAATAAAATAATGTTAAATAATATTATAAAATATTAAAAATATATTTTAGGTGAGTTTTACTTTATTTTTAGTTAAATAAAATTCTTTAAAGTCTAAAAAAGTATTATAAAATACTAATAAATTATTATTTAGGTGAATCCAATGGATCAAATTTTATAATTAATTATAATTTCCCCTTTTGTTGGCTTAATCCAAACCCTTGGTGGGTCCAGGTTGGACCATGAGTTTGAGAGCATTTTAATAACTCTATGACAGGATTTATAATAATTTAGACACTCTATTCAACTAACCAAATTACATTATATTAATCCTTGTTAATCATTTTAAAAAATATTATACCGTATATCTCTATAATTTTAATTAAGTAATTTCATTCGATTAAGTGATGGTTAGCTAAGATATTTCTTTAATTGTAGTTCAATTATTGCTATCATCTCTATACGGTAGGTATTTTTATTTTACATTGAGGGGACGACTGATAGGAGAAAATCTTTTTGGTTTATGCGAATTATAGGTTAGTAAACTTAGTTTTTTTTTTTTTTTTTATGTTTGATATGCATTTAAAAAAATAATATTTTTAGAAAATGACATTTTTTTGGAATTTTTTTAATCAGTTTCATAAAAAAAAATTCAGGAAGGAAGGTAAAAATGTTACTTTTACAATAATAAAAATATTATATTATTCTTTATTAAATTATATAATATAATGTAGTAAATATTAAAATAATAAATAAAAATATACATAACTCTTTGATTCCAAGAAAATTTATGTAAAGATTCTCAATAATTAACTAAACAAATTTTATTTTAGAAAACATAATTCTCAATAATCATGATTGTGGGACATAAAAAACTTTACCCAATGTCCCCTTAGATAAAAAAGAGTTTCAAACTTATTAACTATTATATTTTAAGATATTTAAAAAAAATTCTTATATAAAGAATATTAATTTTGTGTTTTGAGGTTAATACTATGTATTATATAAATATTTTTATTATAACTGTACCTTGATCTATTTAATTTGAAGTGTGTTTGTTCTACATTTTTTTTCTCACTTTAATCTATTGTTTCTTTAAATCAAGAAAACTTATTCCTATGCTCAATTTAGCTATTCCCTTAAAAATCTTAAATTTTCATTTTTTTATTCATACTATTGATTAATTGATTAGGTTGAACAGTTTTGAACTTTATTTTGTTTAAATCTAAAATAATAAATTTAACTCTAATAAAAAATGACTTTTTTTCACTTCATCTTGATGAACAAAACCAATCTAAAAAAAAACAACATGATGACGTTATTTATATTATTTGGATTTGGTACCCAGATAGATGCATACAGAACTTTGAAACCTTAAAAGCTTTGCTATTCTTCAAATAAAAAACTGAACACATATACTGATACACACCAAATTGTTCAGTAGCTGCATCGAAAACTATGGATCCTTACAAAGCTATATGTTATTTTTTCAAAGTAAAACCACCAGTGCCAAATTGCTAAGTCACGACCCTTTGTTTTTTTTCTTCTCTAGCTGACAAACAACAACATTGCCTCCAAATTCCCCAGCATTGCCTACAAATTTCTGGGATAACAAATTAAAACTAAATTAAATCAGATGGCCTGGTGTCCCACAGGGGTGGAAAAACAACAACCAAACCCTATCATACTAAAGATTGGCTACATGAATCAATATAAAAGGTCTTTTAATAGTTTCTTCTAAAGTTCTCTTTAATCTTCTTTCACTTCTTTTCATCAGACCATCTTCTATTTCATTCACTTTTCTGTTGTCTCCATTGGCCTTCTCACACGGTCAAACCAGACATCTAAGGAAAAAAGTAAATGAAATCTTATATTCCATACTTGATACATGCTTATAATAATGTAATGAAAATAGCATAAAAAAGAAGCAATCAATTCTATCCAAATGCAAAAAAATACTAATCTTAATATGAGATATACTTTAAATTCACGGGGATAAATATTCACTACTACAAATAGCGCATTCCACGACGTGAATTCAAAGTCAGTTGTAGAAAACCGCTTTGATTTGGGGGCGGTGGTATTTTTGTAAATACCAATAATATTTCAAAGACGGTTTTTGCGAACCCGTCTTTAAATAATATAAAACAAAGGCGGTTTTGTGTGAACCAGACTTTAACTCTGGGTAATTTTAAATTTGACTCTTCCTCTCCTCGCTTTGCTGGCGTAGTCTCCTCTTTCCGATGTCTCTCTCCTATTCCCAATGTCTCATCTTCCTAGGCTCTCGAGAAGACGAGAAGATGCGTCCACCTTCGAAACCAAACCCGCGGAGGCTTTTAGGCCACTCCCTCCATGACTTCAGCGGAACAACCTATGAAGAAGCGAAAGCTCTACGAGCCTTTACCAGAACCGCCACCGTCTTTGTCGCTGGAATCCGAATCAACGCCTCCCTCTCCGTAAACCCTACCTACGCTGTTAGGAGCAGAGGTCTCGTGAGGGGAAGAGAGGGAATGGGTAACCTTGCTTCGAGGGAAGGTAGCCTCCTAAGAGAGAGAGAGTGTGTTTACGTAAACTTTGCATGCCTTCTTTATTACGTATTCATGTATTTATACAAGGCGAGGGTATTACACTGTGCTTCCCCTAACTGAAATAACGACACTAACAGTTTGGTAACTACCCTAACTAACTGAGCATCTAACTACTGAAGCTTCTTCTTCGAATCATGGCTCGTAATCGTTCAGGTAGCTGGGTCTCGATGTTGTTCGTTTGGGCCTTGCTTTTGCGGTTTCGGGCCCAGTTCTGGTATCCTCGAGGTGATTGCTATCAATACCCTCACCCGCGAAGACCACCTTGTCCTCAAGGTGGTGAAGGTCTCGAACTTCTGACCACTGTTCCCAGGTGGTGTCCTCAGGGGGTTGACCCTACCATTGCACTAGCACGAGTCGCGTTGGTGGAGACGATGATGTGTCAAGTTTAGAATCCAGAATACACAAAGGTCGTGCGACGGGCTTCTGAGCGATGAATTGTAGTGGCAAGTTATCGTGTGGGGTTGGTGAAGGACCATGATGCTCGCGTAGGAGTGAACAATGGAATACGGGGTGGATCCTTGCCTCCTCAGGTAGCTTGAGTTTATACGAGACTTGACCCCCACGTTCTATTATCTGAAACGGCCCAAAATACCTCTTGGATAGTTTCGAGTGTATCAAACCAGCTACGGTGCATTGCCGGAAGGGGCGTAGCTTAACATAGACCCACTGGCCGATGCTGAAGGTCATGTCGCGGCGCTTGTTATCCGCCAATCTCTTCATGGTGTCTTATGCCTTTTGAAGACGATGTTGTAGCTTCCGGTGGATCTCTTGACGCGAGTGTAGCATGGAATCCATAGCTTCGTTTGTAGATTCTCCCTGAAGGTAGTGTGGTAGAGCTGGTGGCGGTTTGCCATAGATGACTTCAAATGGTCTCATCCCTGAGCTGGAATGAATGGATGTGTTATAGCACCATTCTGCCATTGTTAGATAACGATACCAAGTAGCGGGTTGATTATGAATGAATGATCTGAGGTATTGCTCGAGAACTCTATTCATGACTTCGGTTTACCCATCGGATTGTGGGTGGTAAGCCGTACTCATGCAGAGTCGCGTTCCACTTAGCCGGAAAAGCTCACACCAGAAGGAGCTCAGGAAGATTGGGTCTCTGTCGGAGACAATACTCCTCGGAAATCCATGATGCTTACAGACGATATCAATGAACAATGAAGCAACCTTGAAGGCGGAGTGGTTAGAAGGTAATGCTCCAAGGTGGATACCCTTCTAATATCTGTCCACAACCACTAGAATAACAGTGACCGTGAGAGGGTGGCAGCTGGGTAATGAAATCCATGGATATGTCTTCCCAGATTCCGGTAGGTGGTGGAAGAGGCTGAAGAAGTCCGGCGGGGTGTTGTGTGCTGGTCTTGGTCTGTTGACAGATATTGCATTCCTTAACGAAGCGCTTGATATCCTTTCTTAATGAAGACCAAAAGAAGTTGGACTCCAATCTGTGGGTGGTTTTAGTTACTCCTAGATGTCCTCCTAATGGGGTTGCATGAAATTCTAACATGAGATTGGGTATCGATGGATTATCGTCATTCAGCCATATGCGATTCTTAAAGAGGATGAGCCCTTGATGAATTCGATAATCAGGATGATCTTGAGGATGGTCACGCACCTTAGAGAGTAGTTCCTGGAAATCTCTGTTGGAATGGAGGGTACGACGTAAGTCATGCATGAAGTCGAGGTTAGGAACCGATAATAGGAGGAGCTCGCTGGAGGGAGGTGACCGGGATAAGGCATCTGCGACTGTGTTGGACGATCCCACCTTGTACTGGATCGTGTAGTCGAAGCCCAAAAGCTTAGAAAGATAGTAATGTTGTTCTGGCGTTTGGATAACTTGTGACATGAGCTCGCAGAGGCTTTTATGGTTTGTGAAAATGGTGAAGGGATGGCCCAGAAGGTACTGGTGCCATTTGCAAACTGCGGCCACTATCGCATGAAGCTCTCTGACGTAGGTTGAGGCATGGATCATACGCGACCCAAATTGCTTGCTAAAAAACGCAAGAGGATGGCTCTTCTACATCAAAACCGCGCCCATGTCGGCGCCGAAGGCGTCTGCTTCGATCACGAATGGTTCTTCGAAGTCTGGTAAGGCAAGGACAGGGGCGGTTTTCATTGCTGCCTTCAGTTGTTCAAATGCAGACTGAGCGTCTAATGACCATTCGAAAGAATCCTTGGCAAAGAGGGAAGTGAGGGGAGCCGCGATCATAGCGTAGTTCTTAATGAACTTCCTGTAGAACCCAGTAAGTCCTAGGAAGGACCTGAGTTCCTTAGCTGATGATGGTGTGGGCCACTGTACCATAGCTTGGACCTTGGAAGGCTCAGGCTCGACCCCTTTACCAGACACTATATGCCCTAAATATTCTACTTGCTTCTGAGCAAATAGGCATTTGGTTCTTTTCAGATGATACTGTCCTTGGAGAAGAGTTTGGAAGACGAACTCGAGATGTTGAAGATCCAAGGATAACGTCCTGCTGTATACTAAGATATCATCGAAAAATACTGCCGCGAATTTTCTCAGAAATGGCGTTAGCAAAATGTTCATGGCTGCCTGAAAAGTGGATGGTGCGTTACAGAATCCAAAGGGCATCACGCGATATTCGTAGTGCCCTTGGTGTGTTCTGAAAGCCATCTTCTCCACGTCAGGGCCATGCATAAGTATCTGATGGAATCCCTGTCGAAGGTCTAGCTTAGAGAACCAAGCAGTGCTTCCTAACTCATCCAGTAGCTCGTCGATCGTCGGAATCAGAAAACGATCGCGGACTGTGGCGGCGTTTAAGGCACGATAGTAGACACACATTCTCCAAGTTCCATCCTTTTTCTTTACCAGTAATATCGGCGAGGAGTAAGGGCTCATACTAGGCTAAATCAAGCCAGAAGCGAGGAGCTCCGACACCTGCTTCTCTATTTCCGATTTCTGGAATTACGGGTAACGGTATGGTCTTACATTGATTGGTGTTGTATTAGGTAGGAGGTTTATATGGTGAACGATGGAGCGAGGCGGAGGAAGGGAAGAGGGTTGTTGGAGCAGGTGGTGAAAATGGGTGAGAAGCGCTTCGACTACAGGTATCAGGTGAGGAAGATGAAGTTGTGGGTCGGGTTGTGGGTTGGGTACCATTTTTAAGTGGAAGAGGGCTGAGGCGGATCCGGTTTGTAATAACCACTTTACTTGTGGGGCTGAGATTGGTTTTGGCCCAGTGGTAATATCAACGTGTAATTCAATGGGCCGCCCCATATAGGTGAACTTCATGGAAAACGCGGTGTAATCAGTGGTTATAGGCCTAAATTGCCTTAACCATTCTATCCCCAACACGACATTTGCACCACTGATAGGGAGCAAATGAAACGTGACCGTGAAATGGTGGCCCTGGAGGGATAGTGAGGTATCGGGGCAGACTTGGTTACAATCAAGGACGGACCCATTACCTACTAAGACATGGAGTGGGCTCATGTTTTGGGCTTTTAAGTGGAGGAACTGGGCAATTCATGGCTGGAGGAAGTTATGAGTACTTCCGCTATCTATGAGAATGGTGAGGGAGGTGTGATTGATGATTCTGACGAGTCGGAAGGTCTCGGAGGAGGGAAGGCCAGAGAGGGCGTGGAGGCTCACGTGAGGGGGGTTTAAATCTGAGGATGTGTCAAAGTCTATAGGGGTTGCTGGGATTGGTTCTGGTAGTAGAGCTAAGGAAGGTTCGGGAATGGGTTCATCTGGTATAGGGGAGGGGTTGTCGGCGATGAACAAAAGCACGCGTCCCTTACAGCGGCGGGTGGAGCTCCATTTTTCATCACAATTGTAACAGAGACCCTTTTCTCGTCGGAGGGCCATCTCATATGGAGTCCTCTGGACATATGTGGATTGTGATTTCCAGCTATGAGGGATATATGACGGGGATGGGGTATTGTGGCCCCGTGGTGGCGCTTGCCGGCGATCTCGAAGCTTGTCTTCCTGTAGTTTTGCAAGAGCCATGGCTTGTGGGAGTGAAATGGGTTGAAGAGCTAGCACTTCTCGTCGTATATCTTGTGCTAAACCTGAAACAAAACAGCTTAACAGGAAAGGTGGTGGTAAGCCAATAACACGGTTAGCTAACCGTTCGAACTCCGTTAAGTACTCATTTACTGTGCCCCGTTGTGTCAGCTTGAATAGAGCCCCCTTTGGGTCATCATAATACGAAGGCGCGAACCTGGACTCTAGAGCCTGTATGAATCCTGACCATGAAGTAATAAAACCGTTCCTAAACATCCACTGATACCAGCTTAACGCAGCCCCATCAAGGTAGAAAGAGGCCACGGTAATCCTCTCTTCTTCCGACGTGTTTTGGTATTCGAACAGCTGCGAAATCTTGAAAATCCACCCCATGGGATCGCGGCCGTCGAATCTCGGAATGTCCAACTTGACGGAGTTACGTTGGTGAAAGTGAGTGGAAGATCCAGGGTGCTCGTGCGCCGGAGAACGCAAGTGGAGATGATCGAGGATCGTGTCCACCTTGCCGGAAAGCTCTGAGTATTTGTTGACGAGGTCAGCATGTTTATCGAGAAGTGTTTTTTGGCTGCTGGAGAGACGATTGATAGCGTCTTCATGCCTGTCAGTGGTAGTTTTCCTTGTTGCGTGGTCGGCCATGGCGGATGTTGCGGCGGCAGGTCAGACCAGTGTTAGGAGCAGAGGTCTCGTGAGGGGAAGAGAGGGAATGGGTAACCTTGCTTTGAGGGAAGGTAGCCTCCTAAGAGAGAGAGAGTGTTTACATAAACTTTGCATGCCTTCTTTATTACGTATTCATGTATTTATACAAGGCGAGGGTATTACACTGTGCTTCCTCTAACTGAAATAATGGCACTAACAGTTTAGTAACTACCCTAACTAACTGAGCATCTAACTGCTAAAGCTTCTTCTTCGAATCATGGCTCGTACTTGTTCAGGTAGCTGGGTCTCGATGCTGTTTGTTTGGGCCTTGCTTCTGCGGTTTCGGGCCCAGTTCTGGTATCCACGAGGTGATTGCTATCATACGCCGTCCACTCCCCCGCTGTCTTAGGAGGATATTCTTGCGAAGTGGTGGAACAAGGATGAAATTCGAAGCGTGTAAGAAGGCTACAAGCGGATTAAGCGTTGCTTGCTTTGGAAAGACGCTCGCTCCTCCATGTCTGAACTCCAACAGAGTTATCTCACTCCGATCACTTCTTCCGGAGGTAATAACCTTCTTTTTTCACTCTTAGCTGATCAAATAGCATTTCTTGCTATTTTTTTACTATCAATCGTTTGATTGTAATCGGAATGTGATTTTGCTGGAGAGGATTGTTTCTATAGATGGCCATTTAGGAATGTTTCTATGGGAATCTTGTGCATAAAGTTCACTCTGTTAGGTGTTATTTATGATTGCCCAATGTTTGGAGCATTTGAAATGAAAGAAACAGTTTCCTTTTTTGGTTTAAGAATTGCCCGAGTCCTCAAGAAAATCCAATTAGCTCTCTCCACGTGACCTAGTGTATGTGATCCAAAGGAATATTGCCTTTGCGCAAAGTAAATTTTCATTTTCCGTTGATTTTTGTCAATAAAAGATTACCAAAATGAACAGGATGAAAAAGCCAACTACAGAAGTGGTATCCATTAAGGTAAGATGTATCACAATCAAGTGAGACATGTATAACATCAAGGCATGAAAAGTTGTTTCCTTAGTGAGAAGATGACAATTAACTATGTCTACAGTGTGTGCTGTATTTCTTTTATTTGGTTTTCCATAAGTATTATTGTTCAATTCAGTGTCACTCACTCCTTTAAGACATGACAAAATACTAAATACGGATATCACTCCTAACAAGAATTTGAATCTTGATTTGTCACAATGTGTTGTAAGATTAATTTTCTTTAACCTCATTTTACTTGAAAATTTTCCTTAAGATTACGACTTTAACCTCATTTTTCTTGAAAATTTTCCTTAAGATTATTACTTAGCTTTAATATTTGGATCTCAGATGATTCGTTTTTACATCAAAATAACCAAAATGATCAATGTAATTTGACAATAAGAAATTAATTATCGAGCATTTAATTATTAAAGACTAATTGGATGTTAATTATATTTGCAAAAACAAAATTACAGAGGCATGTAAAGTTCTTGTGATACAGGTCGATCGAGCTTATTGTGTGTACTTCGGAGGACCAGCAACAACCCAAAATGGTTTCGTCAAATAAAGAGGTTAGTTTCTGAAATTATTATTGAATTGCACTTTTATGCGCAATTTAAATCATGGAAAGGTAGAACATAGTTTTGATGTGACCACCAACCCCCCTATATTCAAGAACATTTGAAGCCATTAATTTTCTGGAAATCATTGTAAATTATTGTTCAATTTTTACCTTTTCTTAAGCAAACTCATTGTTACTTTTCTGTATAATAAATTTACTTAATCAAGTTCTTTGCATTTTGGGTCCTATATTTGCTCCAAAAAATTAATCTATGTCTTGTGTTTAATGCCTACTTGTGCAATTGTTAAAACACTATACTTATGCTGTCCCTTTATCTACAGTTCATAACAAGATTGCCATCTGTGATTCTTTGATGCATGTGTGATTGATTTTTCATTTTTTTTATAATGCAATGCTCAATTGAAAGGATTTGGTTATTTGTAAAAATTAACTGACTTGGTGTATTTTATTTTTGAAGAGAATATGGTGATATGCTTTGAAGATCAGGAAACAGGGAGATGCTTGAAAGAGATTCCCACTTAAGTTAATAATTTTTCCACCAAAATGTACAGTGAAGTATCTTAGTTGTATTTTATTACCATGCTTTTGTTTTAAGTTGTTCTTTTAGAATAAAAAATTGATTGGAAGCACTTTTACCTTCTATATTTTATATTTAAACCATAGATGTGATAAGCCTAATTACTTCTATTTATGATGTGATTTTTTTCAATTGTGGTTTAATCCAATTTTAAATCACATCATATTTTTGAAAACTCAGTTCTACATCTCTGCTAAGATATTTAGAAAACTACTTGAATATATATATATATATATATATATATATATATATATATATATTTACAAATCCAGTAAGCTATATATGGTGACTGACTTTTCAGCAAAGATAAACAGGCCATTTTGATTGTGATGGGGGGTACAAAATATTTGTTAATTCTTTTGGACTTCTGTACTCTATGATTGTAACTTTTATTTTATTAATGTGGTGACACATTTAGATCATTCATGGAATTGTGCATTTTAATCCCTGGAATTTCCAGGTCCAGCAGTTCCTCAAAAAAGTATCAAATGGTGAACCAAGTAAGTCTACCATCTTATATACATTATCACATTGAGGTTGTTGATGATGAAGGTAAGATTCATAGAGTATATAGCAGTAGCATGCCTTTCGGGGACTACTTCCACCTTACGCTATTTTGTGTATGCTAATTTAGTGTCACTGGGTTCTCAAAGCAAACTGAGATTCACCTGGCTACTTTGCAATGCCATATAAAGTATAGAAATTATATATATATATATATATCAATTGTTTATAGTTAATTTCTAACTATTGGATATGATTGCAGGATAACAATGGCCATGGGATTGTTCTATTATGGTCTGCGAGACACATCAGCTACCTACTCAGTGAATATTTATAAGCTTCTGGTATATATATGCAAACTCATTCCTCTAAATATTTATGTATTCATTCCTCTTACTTATTTTAATTACACTTCTGGTATATATATGCAAACTCATTTTAATTTATAAGCTTGGAAGTGATTAGCTAAATGAAAATTAAAGAAAATATTTAAAAGGATAGCCAATATTAAAATTTACTCATTTTGCAGGAGCAAGAAACAATGTTTTCAATATTTAAAGAGATGGAAAAAAATTATTTAAAGGGTCAAAACTAAAATATATTTATTATTGGAATCAAAATCACATTTAACTGTTGTAATATTTAGCTCTGTCATTCATGATTTAAATTTACCAATAATTATTATTGATTGATTTTTATTTTTCTAAAAGTAACTCTTTTTTGGATGTAAGGATAGTGTAGTTTAGTACTCTTAACTCCTACCAAGTCTTAACTAATAGATGCAAATGATGCACACTACGTTGTTGACAAAACCACCACGTTTTCAAATAGTTTTTAATTAATTACTTAATTTTTTTCTGTATGTTTGTTGCTTATTTTATTAACAGATATTCTACTATTGTTGTTGTTTTATAATAGATTGAAAATTGGATTGTTCTTAGAATAGTTCAAAGATTATTAACAAATTATAGTTCAAAATTATTTTATTTATTTTGAATCACCATCGCTATATAATGAAGTTATCTTAACAAAAAGAAAAAGGAAAATAATTATTAGTGATGAAAAAGAAGCATGAGATGGGGTGATGAAAGGTGAAGAGCTTAAATTCATAAATCACTAGTGATATATTTAAAAAAGATTAATTAAAATAAAAAGGTCAAAAATAATAAATTGAAATATAAAATAATATCAAAAGTAATATGTTAAAAATAAATTATAAGTGTCTAAGTAAATTAACTTTTTTTAAAAGTATGGTGTTGAAAGTGAATTAGAGATTGGTAAAATAAGAACAATATTAAAAGTAACAAAAATAATTTTTTCGAATATAATAAAAATTTAAAAAATATATATCTAATTAACTTATTTATATCAAATATTAAGTGTATTACTTAATTGAATTTCACACTTAAAAAAGTCTAATTATATTTATTTAAATATTTTTATTACCTTAATTATCTTTGTTAAATAATAGCCATGTCAACCGTAAAACTTTAGGAAAGAAAGGCACTTATAAATGCCAACTAACCTAAAAGCATTACTTGGCCTTTTGTAGGTATTATATTTATTATAAGATTTCTCAGAGATTAATATCTTGCTGTTTTCTAATATTTTGGTTGAGTAAAAGGATTTGGTTGTTTTGTGTGTTTAAATCAAATTTGGATTCAACGTGGTTCTTAGGATTTCAAGAAACTTACAAGACCTTTTACAATTTTTGTCATTCTAGCCTGTCTTTCTTAAGATGGCTTAGGTTCTATTTAGATAAACTTTTGTAATAAGTACTTATTGGAGAAGAACATAAGAAGATAACTTGAATTGAGATTCTCCTATTAAGTTACAATCATTTTAATTAGTTAAATTTTATAATAGCTCTCTCAACAACCTTTGCCTATCTTCATGCAAAATGACTTCATTTTAGCTCGTTTCATCCTTATTTGATTGATAGTTTCAGGTTATACACTTTAGTTAATATGTAGCCCTTTTTATGTTCAAATACGTCTTTTAAAAGTTTGCAATTGGGTTCCTAATTCGTATAATTTTGAAAAAAATAAATTAGTTGGGTTCTATCATCTAAGCACTGATATAGTCACTCATTGGTGATTAGGATTCAGGGATCCGAATCAAGGGAATCACTTCCAAATTTTAAACTATAGGATCCAATTGCAAACTTTTGAAATCTATATTGTTTTCAGAAAAAAATGATTGAGCACATGAACCCAACCTCTAATGACAGGAGTAGGAATCCAGTTATACATTCTTAAAAGTTAGAATTACAGAGGTACATGGACTTAAAAGTTACACATTCTTAAGGTCTCACCCAGTTACAATAGAGACACCTATTTGAACACCCCCAAAAGTAAGGATCTAGAAATTTGATTAGCCATAGTTTTACCAGAGACACCTGTTTGAAGATAGTCACATATAGTGTATTCTGCTTCCTTGAAGAATTATTTTGAATTTTGTTTCCAAGAATGTTTGCTTTCTATTTCTAATTTGTTACTCGTGATTACATTTTGTGTATATCTTAGTTATTATACCCAAATGCCATGCGGCTATGCAACTGCTTTTTTTTTTGGATTATGATCCTGATATTTTGAGTTAGCTATCCAAAGTAGTTTTCACTATAATCTTTTACTTAATATTCATTTTAACTACAGATGCTTGGCAGCAAAGGGTGAAAACTCTGGTGAATGTGAGAGATTTGCTAAATATTACTGCTCCCTTTGCCTGGGTGAATGGGTAAGCAGCCCCTGGAATCTTTTACTTAATATTCATTTTTATTGTTGGGTTTACACTGTGTGTTGTTGAATTAAGGATAGTTTGGATAATAAAATTGTATACTTGTACTGATGCACACTAAGTGTTTGGGGGAATGGATCCTCTGCATTTTCTTCATTTTGTAAGCTTTTTGGGCTAATAAATAAAATAGAGAGGATCTTTTCTCAGGTGTTCAATTATTTGAATGTTAAAGAAATGACACCGAATTTGATATACTCTACTCTTAATATAAATTGACAAGTAATTAATTAAGATGTGTATGAGATTGTCATATATTACATGTTTCCGAATGCACTAATATTATTACATGTACCCCATCAGTTGACTTAATTAATTATTTTTCTCTTGTAAATTGTATTTTTTATTCATTTGGTTTGTAACCATCATGTATATAAATCCCTTAAGGCTGAATGCATTTTTTACTCACCTAACAATCGTTAAAGTATTATTATCTCTTTTGATCTCAAGTTGGCAGCATCTCTATTTTGCATCCCTATTTAAGCCATTGTCAAGGCTAAAAATGCAGTATTTTGTCTTGGGTTCTTCTGAACCAACTCCAACCCAGTCATCTCTATTTCATCATTGGTAGTGACCATTGTTTATAGAAAATGCTTAGACTGTTATGAATGTCAAAAATGCATATTTAAATTTGTCACCACTAGTCTTTCTTGCTATTCTATTTTACCAACTATATATCAGTGCATGGCAAAGATATGCCAAATTTTCTACTCATTCAGCCTTTATTTTCAAATTACAGCCATATGACGACTAAAATTTACTTATCTCAATGATATATTGGAATGAGATTTTCTGAAATCTAAATCACTTTTTTTTTTGTAGTTGATGCCCTATGTTCTGCTATTTTGTATCTCTCTTTACTCTAAATATGTCCTATTCTTATTTCTTTTTTTTTATAAATCCTGCCATGTAACATGTTTCTCGTCAGAAAGATAGTTGGAGTGGAGACATGGACCATAGCAGTACTGTTCCTGCTGAGGAGGATAGTAATATTAAAAGAATTGTTTATGATATCATCTCATCAAAATTTCCCCATGTAACATTTGTTTGTGAAAACTAGAAGAAAATAAAAATAACTTTGATTTTATTGGTCAAAAGTTAATTGATTAATTGGTTCAAGTTCTCTTAGCTATAAAAATTGGAGAATTAAATGGTTGCTATTCTCTTAGCTAGTAAAGTTTTCTTGGGTTGATTTTTTGAACTTTTAGAGTTTGGAAAATAACTAATTGATTTTGATTATGGAAGAATGCTTATTGCTTTTATGGAATTTGATAAACTTGAGCATTGTTTTATTATCTGAACTATAAAAATAAAAAAATTCTAAGATGATTATTGCTGTAACTGTTGTAGAAAGTGTAATATGACACTAACATTCTAAGACGGTCATAGAAACGACCTTCTTAGAATACTGGACATACTAAGTCGGTTATATTCATAATCGTTGTAGAAAACTCCATCTACTTAATAACTGCCGTAAAATGCTGGTTTATTAAGACGGCCCTTGAAAAACAAGACAATCTAAGACGATTATATAAATAACCATCTTAATAGATGTGACTTTCTAAGATGGTTGTATAATCATCGTTATATAATTAGATTCTTTTTACGACAACTTATTTTACGACGGTTAAAAACCGTCATAAAATGTCTCTTAAAACCGATTTTAAATGTCATTATTCTAGTAGTGATTTTTACTAAAACAATTGTCCAATCAAAATAAAAATGGTCTTTTACATAATTAATATATATTTAATTGCATAATAAAAATCAAATTAAATCAACATAAACAAGTATTATTTTCTGCACACAAAATTAATGTTTAAAATTAATTTTAAGCAAATAATTATTTGATTTTAATTTATTATTTTCAATTAATTCATGGGGATGAACGACTTACCTGAAAAGGTATTAATATTTATATTATATTATGATGAAATCCTGCTTTTTACAATAATAATTTCTTGGTAAATGTATTTTTTATGGCTATCTATTTCCCGACTTAAATAATATATTGAATGTTTTATTTCACAAACATAAAAAGTATGAAAAATATAAAAAATAGGGATAAATATTTTTCATGAAAATATGAACAGAAAATTAGACTTAACTTAACATATAAAATATACTCATAAGGATTAATATTTTTTATAAAACAATGTACGCAATTTACATTGAATTCACACATAAACTTTTTGCTATAGATTTTGTGCAATTAAAATAAAATTTATTTTTCATAATTGATATATATTTAATTACCATCATCATAATTAATATTATTATTGCAAGAAAAATTAGTGTCTAAAATTTAAGTAAATAATTATTCATATATAGTATTTTCTCACTTAAATAAAGTATTCATGTTTTTCTTTTGCTGGACAAATTTTAATTTTCTTATAGGCATTGATATGTATAAAACTTATATATAAAATACAACGCATAGTTATGAATATTTTTTTTATTAAAAATTTCCATTTAATTCAAAAGACAGATAATTTACATGAAGTCACATTTATATTTAAATTTTTACTGTGAAATTAGATTTTTATTATAATAATTTTAATTTGAAAATATTTTTTTATGGTTATCTCTTTCCTAATTTAAATAATTCATTAAATGTTTTGTTTTACGAACATGAAAAGTATGAAAAAATATAATAAATAATGATGAATATTTTTTTATGAAAATATGAAAAAATATAATAAATTACATTCATTTAATATAAAATTTAAATAAAAATTCTTAAACATTATTTATATCCCGTACATGCAACGCACAAATGAAAATCTAGTATCACAGGGAGGACTCTCAAATTTTCACAGAAACGGTAATCTACTACCACAAAACTGTGTCGACTAATTTGATTAAAAAAAATAACCTCCAAAAGGTGCTATTTGTTTAATATGAGTTTAATTTTATCTAATCATTGAGTCGCAGCCAGATAGAGACCAAGCACCTCCACTCCCAAAAAAGCATCAATACATGGGAATTAGTTATAGTAGAACAAGCACTCAACATATTAGAAATCAATTGACAACATTAAAGCAAGCGCTGTAGCATACCTTTATAAAGGTCCATGTTAATAGCCAATACTCTATAATGTATCTGTTATCATTATAGATCCATCAGCATGACATGAAAATGCTTCATCCTTGTGATCATGCTATTGAACATGGCTACACTACTACAAAAACGATTTTCTACAACGCAGGTTTTATGACGATTGTACAAAAATCGATATCATAAGGAAAATGGTGATATTTTTGTAAATAATTGAATATTTTTAAAGACGGTGGCAGACACTTGATGTTTGTGGGCTTCAGGAACACTTGCATCCCATCTGATTTCTTTTACATCTAATTCCATAAATTGCCAAGATTTTCTATTAAAGACAAACAATTGCCAAAATTTAGTTGGATTTGAATGCTTAATTTGGAATAACTTGATCAATATTAATGATGATAAGTTATTCACAAATAAATTTAGGAAAGTATTTCTTGAATACATGGTGTCAATGTTTTGATGTTCAAATAAAGAAATTCTTAAATTTATTGATAAACTAGTCCTTTTTTTATAGTTCTAGGATAAAGTAGATGTTGTTTAGTTATAATTAATCGTTACAAAATGCTTTGAATTTTACACACTTGAATATGATCTATTCTCAGTGTCTTGAGTTCATTCCTTCAAACTAATTGGCAATATACTATGCATTTGTGAATGAGCTTTGAAACGATAAACCAAACTTAAAATAGTGTGTAAGGTACATTTGGTAATGGGGCACTATTGACATAAATTCAAGAAATTATACTGCAAATGATGTGGATAGCTACAATAATTCCTTAAAGACAACTTTTTCTCTAACATGTGATAATATATTAGTAATGTTGAATCAAGTCTAGTGTTGTTAAACAGCAGCCATGGCAGAATGGCGTGGTGGGTTTTCTGCCAACCACCATAGGCAATTTGTGAAGGAAGACCTGCCATGAGTCGCAATGGTGTGTTTATATGGCGGAATTTCAACCTTCCGCCATGGTACGCCATCTGCCATTGATAATTCAAGTCATATTCTTGTATTCTGGGATACCTCAATTGTATGCATTTCCATATAAATGAACTTACAGAAATTTTTTATAATGGGTTATGGATCCTTAAATTTTTCACACTTGAAATGTTAGAAGAACCCACTTGTAATGTTGTTTTTAGAGATTAATCTCTCTTATTGTAGGAACTATCCCTGTGGTTGTTGGTGCTCCAAATATTCAGGATTTTGCTCCTTCTCCTGGTTCAATTTTACATATTAAAGAGATAAAGGATGTTGAGTCTGGTGCAAAGTCCATGAGATACCTAGCAGAAAATCCTAAAGCGTATAATCAATCATTGAGGTAAATTAAATGATGAAGACAAATAAGTTTCTTGAGTCACTTTCTCTTTTCACACCAAAATTGGATTATACAAAACAATATAAAATTTTGGTAGTTTTATGTTTTCTGTTTCTAAATGAGGCATCTTCAGTTTATCTGGTTTTAAAATTTGAATGGATTTTGTGTTGTCGTTCTTCTTTATTTATGATGAATGGGGTGCATCCTGAGTTATCTTATTAATAGAGGTGGAAGTATGAGGGCCCATTTGATTCCTTTAAGGCCCTTATGGATATGGCAGTTGTACATTCTTCCTATCGTCTTTGCATTCACTTGGCCACAATGAGTAGAGAGAAGGAAGAAAATAGTCGAGGCTTTAACAAACGCCCTTGCAAGTGTACTAGAGGGCCAAAATTTGTGTATCATATTTATGTGAGAGAAAGGGGAAGGTTTGAGATGAAATCCATTTACTTGAGGTTTACTATTTACTTTGATTAGTAACTTTTTCTTTAGGCTATATTCCTATTATAAGGTTTCATCTTCTGGTATCATAATTCTTTCCCATCAACCTTTATGATTGTGCTTGATCAGAATCAGACCAACTCAAAAGACTTATATGAGAAGAAAATAAGAAAGGTAGAATGAATTGAATTTCTCCTATAAATTAAAATGAACTTGTAGACTTTAACTTTTATTGAACTTTTCCCATCTAATGTTTCCAAAAGCTGAGGTGATGAGTTGATTTTAACATATATGAGACGCTCAATTAATTATACTTCTTATTTTCTTTTCCTATCAGTAAGTACTTTTGGAGTTTATTCAAACAAGACTATATTCATTATGGCTCTTCCCATTTTAACTGTCATGAAATAACATAATGGCAACTCATTATTTTAATTCCATTTGGCAGGTCTAGCAATTTAACTCTATAGGCCTTTGAAGTCTGTAGTTGTTTCAAAGTTCACATCCTTGAATCATGTACCTATATGGAAGACATAAAGACCTGAAGTTCTTAGAGGGGGCAATGATTTAAAACTATACAAAATATACCCAGTTGACTTGACATAAAGACAAGCACTTTATTACTTCAGCTTCAAAGGGGACACGAATTTCAGGAGTCACTTGGAAAGCCATCCGTGTGCAAAGTTTGAAGCCATTTTTGTGTAGCATGTACTAAAGAAACTGTAGCCAATGCCCTGCAGGTGAGTCATTAGCCAATGCTTTATGTCCTAATTAAAAGTGTGATTGATTTTGCTTTTTTTTTTATTGGCTTTGACAAGTTGCATGATTGTGTGACAATCTCAATTTCAAAATTAATAATTGGGCTGAGTGAAATTTCAGAATTCAGCTAGGACGTTAATGTATATGAAATTTTTTATTTTTAAAAGAAAACATATTCTAAGATAGTTCTTTGAAAAACTGTCTTAGAATGTCTACATTCTAAGATGGTTTTTTGAAAAAATCATCTTAGAATCCTCAAAATATTTTTAAATTTTTTTAATAAAAAAACATATTCTAAGACAATTATCTAAAAAATTGTTTTAGAATATTTACATTCTAAGATGGTTTTCTCAAAAAATCGGCTTAGAATCATCAACATATTTTAAGACGATTATCTGGGAAACCGTCTTAGAAAGTGTACCTTTCTAAGACAGTTTTTTTAACTAAGAACCGTCTTAAAAGTTCTAAGATGGTTTTTAGCTAAGAATTGTCTTAGAATGATATTTTTTTCTAAGACGATTCTCTATGGAACCGTCGTAGAAAGTGCAGACTTTCTATGATATTGACTACGACAACGGTTGATAACCAATGTAAAATGCACAAATTAACCGACGTAGAAAGTGTTTTTTGTAGTAGTGCTAGTGGTGATGCTAATCTAGAAATGAATAAACTACATTTTAAATGTAGTTTATTCATTTCTAGATTAGCATCCCATCTAACAACAACATATAACATCGTTATTTGATATTTAACTGGCCAATTCTGGATGACTGTCCATAGTGTTCAAAATGATGCTACAAGATGAACAACAAAAGAATTCAGATATCTAAGTTTGACAACCTCTTCTTTGCACTTCTCAAGTGATATAGGATCTTCATCCAAGGGCTTGCTAGGAAAATAGTATAGATTGAAGGCTCTACTTTAGTACTATAAAATGACATGCCACATTCAATCAAAGAAGTACCAACAAGTTTAGAGAAAAACTTTCATATGTCTACCTAAAGTCCTACAACTAGAAAGAAAATAACCGACAGAGTATAGCATTATTATTTGATATAAGATATAATAGATGTCTAGTTCTTGAAGGGAATAGCTATAGACTCATGACCATTAATTTACAGTAGAAAAAGGCAAACCTTATAAAATTGCTTAGTCTTTTATGAGGCTCACTCCACCGAAGAAACAATAGCTTCAATTTCTTTTCTTCTGTCTTAGCAACCACACGAGCCCTAAGAGTCTGATGGGAATAAGGAAAAAAAATATAAATTGTTAAGAATCAAAATGGAACCATGTCTATCATACCCTAATTTCGTCCGGGGACCTTTGCTTGGTGGCATGCAACTTTCGTTTGACCATTTTGAGGTACTTGGCACCCATCGTTAGGCAATTCGTGAAGTTCCGTGACATGCTGAAACTCAAAAGGAAGCATCGTTGCACAATTCGTGAGGTTCCGTAGCATTCCGTAAGTCAAAAAGGGGATGATTATGTAATCCACAAGGTTCCGTAACATTATGGAAAGAAAACAAGTATCGTTATGAAATTTGTAAGTTTCCGTAACTTTACAGAAAAAGAATCACCAAAAAAGGGCAGTGGGGGGTGTATTTAGTAAAAATGGGGGTGAAAATAGCAACCAGGCCCACTTGGGCCCTCCAGAAGATTCCCCCAAAAGGCGGTTGCTTTTGGAGGAAACCACCTTGCTTGCCTGGGCGAGCTGGGTGGCAAGCTTCTCCCCCATTTTCTTATAAATAGGGGGAGAAGTGAAAGGGAATTTCGTTCAGCCCTCCTGGTAATTCAAGAATCACTTGAAATTAGTGAAAAAAATTGGTTCTGTGAAGAAAATCCGAGCCGAGGCGCTTCCGTAACGTTTCCGTGGGGATTTTCGCGAAGATTTTCAGCTGTTCTTCGACGTTCTTCGTTCGTTCTTCATCGTTCTTCGGTCTTCAACCGGTAAGTTCTCGAAACTGAACTTTTCAATTCATTCTATGTACCCTTAGTGGTCCTCATTTGTTTTCATTAGCTTTTATTTTCATTTCATTTACTTTCCGTACCCCTTTTGACGTGCTTTAGTCATTTGCTTAAGTCATTTTCTCACCTAAATCAAAAATAAAATAAATTTCCACCGATCATTTGAGTTGTAATATCCGTTAATTTCGTTTAAAATGAAATTCGACCGTTCAGTAATGCTGTAACCATGTTGGAAACCAAAAAGAGGTAAAATAATAATATAATAATAAAAAATATCTTTTAGTAAAATAAGCCAAAAAAATCAATCGGACGTTTCTCTTTGGGATTTTCCTTTCTTAATCGAATCAACTAATAACCAAAGTGCAACTAAAGGCTAAAATCAATTCATAAACCAAACTTTTATCATCGCCTAAAAAAGGCCATTCTCAAAGGTCCAACGCCTTGAAATGGTCTTTTCCGCTTTTATTAGTTAAGTGTAGATTTCTAAAGGCCTAAAATCAACATGTAATTTTATTACCTCTTTCAAAAAATAAAGAGATCATTAATGGTCTAAGGCCTTAATGTCTTCTCCCTTTTCAAAAGAATCGAAAGTTTGTTTAGTGGTCCAAACGCCTTAAAATGACCTTTCATTCAAATAAAAACATATCTCGCAAAAAGGATAAAAACAAACTTAACCAAACACTTCATTCGCAAAGAATTACGTATGTCTGATTTCCTCATCGCAATTAAGGAATACGTAGGAGCAAGGGAAACACCCTCGTCGACCACAAAAAGATAAAAAATATCAAAAGGAATAAAGACGTAAAAGGGAACCTAAAAATTGAAGTCATGTTTGCACATTTAATTAAAGGCTGCCGTCTCTTGTGACGGACGCGTGGGGTGCTAATACCTTCCCCGTGCGTAAATACAACTCCTGAACCTTTCACTTAAAGTTCGTAGATCACGTCTTTTTCGGTTTTTCTGACGTTTTCCTCAAATAAACATTGGTGGTGACTCCGCGCGTATTCCTTTCTTGGAACACGCACCCACGAGTCACGCGTCGCCCTCCCGCCGAAGGGTAGGTTGCGACAGTTGGCGACTCCACTGGGGACTATTCTTCGAGAGTTAGGCCATTTAATCTTGTGCGATGTTTTATCATGACTTTCTCTTTTGTTGGTTTCCCTTTATTTGTCTTATGTTCTTGTGTATATAACTCTTTGTTGCTTTTAGTGCGTTTTGAAATGTTTGCATGAGGTAAATATTTATTCATTTGATGCACACAAACACCAACACTATTTGCACACACGGTGAGTTGGAAAAGGGCCCTATACCCGGGTTCATAGGAACATAAGGAGTGGAGGTGAATCTGTGATCATGCTAGGTGTCCGACTTGCTCGATTACAGTGAACCCTCGTCTAGAGTTTTTCTCTTTGAAAACATATTGTTGCTAGTAGTCCCTACTGCTGCAATATGTTCTTCGAAGGGGATGATACCTCTAGAAACCATCAAGAGAGATATGACCACCTTGGGGATTATCACTAAAAATCCCTTTTAGCTCCCTCCCATATAGGTCCTTTGAATAGGGGCACGAAGCGGACACGCTGCGTGCCGTTTTTTCACACTGCCATGCATAAGTAGCATGTACCCTTTTCACATATATATTTTGTGAATATTGTCATACTGTACACTCCCGTGTTGTGCCCTTCGCATATGCATCACGCACGGGTTCTGCCTCGATTCCCTCTCTTTTGCAAACTAACGGAGGGTCCATGTCACCTTTTTAAATACATACGTCGGGCACTGTGCTACCCCAAGACGTTGTATCTAAAAGGAGACAATTTCCCCGGGCTCCCATATTCATAAATTGCATCTCTCTCATGTGCATTTCTGCATGCATTCATCCATTCCACCCATGATAGATGTCAGAGTTTTGATTCGCACCGGATTTTTGTTTCACTTTAGTAAACATGGGGGCAAATCAAAATGGAAAAAGGTTTTATCAAGTCAAGATCAAGGGCCTAGATATCACCAGTATTAAGGAATTGGGGCGGTTGATGGGACCTCTCCAAATGCAAGCCTTCCACAAGGCGTACGGAAAGATCTTAGATTTGACCATAGCAGAGATATCCACAGAAGCCATCACATCACTCACCCAATACTATGACCAGCCCTTGAGATGCTTCACGTTTGGAGACTTCCAATTAGTACCGACTGTTGAAGAATTTGAAGAGATTCTAGGATGTCCTCTTGGGGGAAGTAAACCGTATCTTTTCTCCGGGTTTCTTCCCTCCTTGAGCAAGATTGCAGTTGTGGTCAGGGATTCGGCGAGAGGATTGGACCGCATGAAGCAAACTCGAAACGGCATAGTGGGCCTACCACAGAAGTACTTAGAAGGCAAGGCGAGGGATATGGCGAATCAAGATGAGTGGGTCCCATTCATGGATGTATTAGCATTGTTAATCTTTGGGGTTGTCCTCTTTCCAAACGTGGATGGTTTGGTGGACCTAGCCGCAATTGATGCTTTCCTTGCATATCACCATAGCAAAGAAAGCCTGGTGGTAGCTGTCTTGGCAGACTTATTTGACACATTTGACCGAAGGTGCGAAAAAAGTAGTGCACAGATCATCTGTTGTTTATCCGCTCTTTGTGTATGGTTGGTTTCACACTTATTCCAACAAGACATAAGGCATCCATGTCCGCTCCGAAGCCATCGCTCGTGTGTCGAGAAATGAAGAGTAGATTGGGACCAACACTTGGCGGGGATAGGAGGCAGAACAGTCAATTGGTTTCCACGATGGAAAGAAGGAAATGAGGGTGTTCTCTTCTCATGTGGGGGCTACCCAAACATCCCGTTGATAGGAACGAGGGGTTGCATTAACTACAATCCCTCACTTGCTATAAGATAGTTAGGGTACCCCATGAGGGGAGCACCGACGGAAGAAAGCCTGTCTCCTTTCCTTGTGAGAGATTTTGGCGCGCAAAATTTCAAGGTTATACAAAGAGTCCATAAGGCGTGGGACAACCCATTAAGGAAAAATAAAGAACTTAGGGGCATTCATAATGACATCATTGGTGGTTATCATGAATGGCTGAAAGTTCGTACACGGGGTTTAGATTGGCTCGCCAAGTTAAAGATTATCAGCGAAGAGAATTTCGAAGCTCCGGAAGAAGATGAAGAAGTCCGAACTCTGAAAACCGAACTAGGAAAAGCGAGACTTGCTAAAGAAAAATTCAAGTTGGTCGCTACGGATGTCCGGAAAGAGTGTGTCGGGTTACGAGAAGAGAATGCAGCTACTGCAAAAGCCCTTGAACAAGAAACCAAGAGGGCTCGCAAGGAAGAGCATGGCCGTGACAAATTCCGTGGAGCATTGTGGGGCAGCAACAGTGAGCTCAAGCTTCGAAGGGAAGAGAGAGACCGATCACGAGCACATAGCATGGTCTTAAAAGAAGAGTTAGCCGCTTGCTCATGATCTAAAAGGAACTTGACTCAGCGTTTGTGCGAGACAGAGACCAACATGTTAGCTATCATCACCAAGTATCAAGAAGAACTAAGCCTAGCCACAGCCCACGAGCATAGGGTGGCGGACGAGTATGCCCAAGTGTACGCAGAAAAGGAGGCTAGAGGAAGGGTGATCGACTCGTTACACCAAGAGGCAACCATGTGGATGGACCGATTTGCTCTTACCTTGAACGGGAGCCAAGAACTTCCCCGATTGCTAGCCAAGGCCAAAGCGATGGCGGACACCTACTCCGCCCCGAGGAGATCCACGGACTTCTCGATTATTGTCATCATATGATAGATTTAATGGCCCATATAATTAGGAACCGCTAGGGAATTTGTATTGTCACTCAAATCTTGACTAGTTATAACCTTTTTGAATAAAATGAGTTTATCCTATGTTTCTACTCCAAAAAGTCGGTGCGAATCAAATCACTCCTGCATTTTATCTCTAAACATGCATTCGTAATTTTTTGCCTACTCCTCACGTTTGGTTTTTCTAGGAAAAACACCATAACTAAACGCGCCACAAGGCATCCCTATCGCACCAGATCCAAATCTAGGACGATGGGTGACCAAGAGGAGACACAAGAACAGATGAAAGCCGACATGTCGGCTTTGAAAGAACAAATGGCTTCTATGATGGAGGCCATGCTAGGAATGAGGCAACTCATGGAGAAGAATGTGGCCGCCGCTGCCGCTGTCAGTTCGGCTGCCGAAGCATATCCGACTCTCCTAGCCACCGCGCACCATCCTCCCCCAAATACGGTAGGACGAGGAAGGAACACACTGGGGCACAACAACAACCCCCATTTGGGATACAACCGAGCGGCTTACCCTTATGGATTGCCGCCTAATTACACGCCGCCAGTCATGCAAGATGATGCGGGTCATATCTCTTCTCCCATCCTTGAAAGGGAGCCTCCTCGACAGCCCGACGAGGTCCACGAAGATCATCAAAAGTATGCCCAAGGGGATGTCGAGTTCTACCCCCCAATTCCCGTCGAGGGACCGACACCCAACACTTTGCCTCAACCCAACCTCACTGCACAGCCGATAATCTTGTCCACAGAAGGACCACCCCCGGTGACCAAAGAAAGAAGGAAACTCGATCTCCTCGAGGAGAGATTGAGGGCTGTTGAAGGCTTTGGTGATTATCCGTTCGCGGACATGACAGATCTTTGCTTGGTACCAGATGTTGTTATCCCCCCAAAATTCAAAGTGCCGGACTTCGACAAGTATAAAGGGACGACATGTCCCCAGAACCATCTCAAGATGTATTGTCGTAAGATGGGCACGCACTCTAGGGATGAGAAGCTATTAATACACTTTTTCCAAGATAGCTTGGCCGGAGCCGCGGTTGTTTGGTACACTAATCTGGAAGCTTCCCGCATCCATACTTGGAAGGACCTGATTACTGCTTTCCTAAGGCAATATCAGTATAATTCCGATATGGCTCCCGATCGCACTCAGCTACATAATATGTTCAAGAAGGAAGGTGAGACCTTTAAAGAATACGCACAGCGGTGGAGAGACCTGGCAGCACAAGTGGCACCTCCCATGGTCGAAAGGGAGATGATCACCATGATGGTAGACACCTTGCCAGTGTTTTACTATGAGAAGTTGGTAGGTTACATGCCATCTAGCTTCGAGGACCTAGTGTTCGCCGGGGAAAGAATTGAAGTAGGGTTGAAGAGAGGGAAGTTCGATTATGTTTCCTCTACAAGTGCCAATGCTAATAGGGTCGAAACAACTGGGGCAAAAAGGAAGGAGGGAGATGCCCACGCCGTCACTTCAGTGCCCGCGTGGGTTAAACCCTCGCAGACATTTCATGGTACACATCAGTATGCTCAACATCATCCGAGCTTCTCAGATCACGCCGGGAACTCCTCTAATTCAGCACCCATGTAGCCTAAGGCACCCGTTAAGATGGAGGCCCCCCAAGTTCCAACTCCAACCACGACTCGCCCGGCCGACAATTCCAACACAATGAGGAACTTTCCCCCGAGGCCAATTCAAGAATTCACCCCACTCCCAATGACGTATGAAGACCTCTTGCTGTCCCTCATCGCCAATCAACTGGCCGTGATAACTCCCGAGAAGGTCTTCCAACCCCCTTTCCCAAAGTGGTATGATCCTAACGCAACTTGCAAGTACCATGGGAATACCCCGGGGCATTCCATCGAAAAATGCTTGGCCCTTAAATACAAGGTCCAACATTTGATAAATGCTGGATGGCTGACATTCCAAGAGGATCGGCCCAACATGAAAACCAACCCACTCGCCAATCATGGAGGGGGGGGCGGTTAACGCCATTGGGTCGGATTGGCCGCGCAAGTCTAAACCTTTAAAGGACGTGGCAACCCCTAGGAGGTTTATCTTTGAGGCCCTACAAAAGGCGGGTGTGATTCCCTACGGTGGGCATAAAGAGGACTCTTGTTTGTTGCATGCCGACGAGCTACACAGAATGGAAACATGTTTGGTAGTAGAGGAATTGTTACAACGAATGATAGATCAAGGCCGACTGGAAGTCGGTGATTAGGGAGGAGAAGAGCAACACATATGTATGCAGTCCGTGGATGAGAGAAGTTTTGGAAGGCCTAAACCTTTGGTGATATATTTCACCAAGGGCGCAGCTTCGCAAAAAACCCAACACCCCTCGGCACCTAAGCCTGTCCCTTTCCCATACCAAAATAGCCACGCAGTCCCATGGAGGTACACACCTCCGAACAAAGAGGAAGAAGAAACCACCGACATCAGTTCGTTGTCGGCCAAAGTAACCAATATCACAGGGCTGAGCGGTGTGACCCGCAGTGGTCGTGTATTTGCGCCCCCCGACCTACCAATTCAGCCCACGAACGTCAAGGGGAAGGCAAAGGTAGTGGAAGAACAAGATGATAAAATGCCCTTCACTTCGAATGAGGATATCCCGGTGAAAGGTCTTCCGGAGAAAAAGGATGGTTATGGCAAGAAGGAGGTGTCACTAGAGGAAGCCAGCGAGTTTCTCCGCATAATTCAGCAGAGCGAGTTCAAGGTTATTGAGCAGCTCAACAAAACCCCGGCTAGGGTCTCGCTGTTGGAATTACTCATGAGCTCGGAACCTCATCGGGCTTTGCTAGTAAAGGTTTTGAACGAGGCCCACGTGGCCCAAGATATCTCTGTGGAAGGCTTCGGAGGGCTCGTCAATAATATCACTACCAATAACTGTCTTGCCTTCGCCGAAGAAGAAATCCCTGTCGAGGGAAGAGGGCATAACAAGGATTTGCACGTATCAGTCAAGTGTATGGACCACGTTGTAGCCATGGTGCTCATCGATAATGGTTCCAGCTTAAACGTGATGCCCAAAAGCACTTTGGAGAAATTACCGTTTAATGCTTCCCATCTAAAGCCAAGTTCCATGGTAGTTCGTGCCTTCAACGGCACCCGCCGAGAGGTTAGGGGAGAGATTGACCTTCCGGTACAAATAGGCCCTCACACCTGTCAGGTTACCTTTCAAATCATGGACATTAACCCCCCTTACAGCTGCCTGTTGGGATGCCCATGGATCCATTCAGTGGGAGTCGTTCCCTCTACACTCCATCAAAAATTGAAGTTCGTAGTGGAAGGACATTTGGTCATCATATCGGGCGAGGAAGACATCTTAGTGAGTTGTCCATCCTCTATGCCATATGTGGAGGCCGCAGAGGAGTCGTTAGAAACTGCTTTCCAGTCTTTCGAGGTGGTAAGCATTTCCTCCGTGGACTCCTTTTCTGGGCAACCTTGCCTGTCAGATACGGCAGTAATGGTGGCCCGGGTAATGTTGGGGAATGGCTACGAGCCCGGAATGGGTTTAGGCAAGGACAACGGCGGCATAACTAGCCTGATAAGTGCCAAAGGAAATCGTGGCAAGTTTGGGTTAGGCTACAAACCCACACAGGCAGATATAAGGAAAAGCATCGTGGGAAGGAAAAGCGGAGGTCAAGGCTCGTGATTAAGACAAGAAGACGAAGGAAGCCCACCCTGCCACATAAGTAGGAGCTTTATAAGCACGGGTCTAGGGGATGAAGGCCAAGTCGTTGCAATATGCGAAGATGATGCTCCAAGTGGTTTGGATTTGGTACGACCATGCCCTCCTGATTTCCAACTAGGAAATTGGCGAGTGGAGGAGCGCCAAGGCATTTACGCGACAAGCATAATGTAAACCTTTTACGGCTTTAAAAAACTCTACAGTTGGGCATAGGCTTTAGAGTTTCCTTTTGTTAAGGCTTTGTGTCTTTTGCTCCTGAATCTATAATATAAAGATCTTTCTTTCATCTGTTCCTGCATCTCTACCCATTCTCATCCATTTGCATGTTATTTCTTTATGTTTTAAACGCCAGATCCGACAATGAGTCCCTTGAAGGTACTAATACCTGGGACCCGCCCATCGACTTCGAGCAAGAAACGAATCAAACAGAAGATGAAGAGAATGAGGATGTGGGACTTTCCCCAGAATTGGAAAGGATAGTCGCCCAGGAGGACCAAGAAATGGGGCCTCATCAAGAAGAGACGGAACTAGTAGACTTGGGAACTGGCAGTGGGAAAAGGGAAGTAAAGATAGGTACGGGTATGACCACGCCCATCCGCGAAGAATTAACAACCCTGCTAAGAGATTACCAAGACATCTTTGCTTGGTCGTACCAAGATATGCCCGGTTTGAGTTCTGACATTGTACATCACAGATTACCCCTAAATCCCGAGTGTCCCCCGGTAAAGCAGAAACTGAGAAGAATGAAGCCCGAGACATCCTTGAAGATAAAAGAAGAGGTAAAGAAACAATTTGACGCTGGTTTTTTGGCTGTCGCTCGGTACCCGGAATGGGTTGCCAACATTGTATCAGTCCCTAAGAAGGATGGGAAGGTGCGAATGTGTGTGGATTATCGGGACCTGAATTGGGCCAGTCCCAAAGACAACTTTCCTTTGCCGCACATCGATATTCTTGTAGATAATACGGCCAATTTCGCTTTATTTTCATTCATGGATGGATTCTCCGGTTACAATCAGATAAAGATGGCACCCGAGGATATGGAAAAGACTACCTTCGTCACCCTGTGGGGGATGTTCTGTTACAAAGTGATGTCCTTTGGACTCAAGAATGCCGGGGCAACTTATCAGTGGGCCATGGTAGCTTTGTTCCACGATATGATGCACCAAGAGATCGAGGTCTATGTGGACGACATAATTGCCAAATCTAAATCCGAGGAGGAACACCTCGTCAATCTGCGGAAATTGTTTGAAAGGCTTAGGAAGTATCAGTTGAGGTTGAACCCCGCTAAATGCACTTTTGGGGTCAAATCGGGGAAATTGCTAGGTTTCACCGTAAGTCAGAAGGGGATACAGGTAGACCCCGAAAAGGTGAAGGCCATCCTCGAGATGCCAGAACCCCGTACTAAGAGGCAAGTCCGAGGTTTCCTGGGACGTTTGAATTATATTGCCAGATTCATATCACAACTCACTGCTATTTGTGAGCCGTTGTTCAAACTCTTACGCAAAAACCAAACTGACCGTTGGAATGGGAATTGTCAAGAAGCATTTGGGAGGATCAAAAAGTGTCTCATGAATCCTCCTGTGCTTATGCCACCGGTACCCGGAAGACCTCTCATCTTGTATATGACGATTTTGGATGAGTCGATGGGATGTATGTTGGGGCAACATGACGAGTCTGGAAAGAAAGAGCGCGTCGTCTACTACTTGAGTAAGAAGTTCGCGGCTGTTGAAATGAATTACTCCCTGCTCGAGAGAACGTGTTGTGCTTTAGTCTGGGCGTCCCATCGTCTAAGACAATACATGCTGAGCCATACCACCTGGCTGATATCCAAGATGGACCCAGTTAAGTACATCTTTGAAAAGCCAGCTCTTACGGGATGAATCGCCCAGTGGCAAGTCCTGCTATCCGAGTTTGATATAGTTTACGTCACCCAAAAGGCGGTAAAAGGAAGTGCCTTAGCAGATTATTTGGCTCAGCAGCCCCTCAACGACTATCAGCCCATGCATCCCGAATTCCCGGATGAGGACATCATGGCCTTGTTTGAGGAAAAACTAGACAAGGACCGGGACAAATGGACCGTGTGGTTTGATGGAGCGTCAAATGTTCTAGGCCATGGCATTGGAGCAGTATTGGTCTCTCCGGAAAATCAATGTATACCTTTCACAGCCAGGTTGGGGTTTGACTGCACTAACAATATGGCTGAATATGAAGCAAGTGCCCTGGACGTCCAGGCAGCGATTGACTCCAATGTCAAGCTACTCAAGGTGTATGGGGACTCAGCGTTGGTGATCCATCAGCTGAGAGGGGAATGGGAAACTAGAGACCCCAAGCTGATACCCTACAAAGCCTATATCAAGGAGTTGGCTATTTCCTTTGATGAAATCTCCTTCAATCATGTTCCCCGGGAGGAAAATCAAATGGCGGATGCACTTGCTACTTTGGCGTCCATGTTCCAGCTAACGCCACACGGGGATCTACCATACATTGAGTTCTGGTGTCGTGGCAAACCCGCACATTGTTGCCAAGTGGAAGAGGAACGAGACGGTAAGCCTTGGTATTCCGATATCAAGCGATATGTCGAAAGCAAAGAGTACCCATCGGAGGCCTCAGACAATGATAAAAGGACGTTGAGGAGATTGGCGGCCAGTTTCTTCGTGAGCGGGAGCATACTATATAAAAGAAATCACGACATGATTCTCCTGCGATGCGTGGATGCCAAAGAGGCAAACCACATGATTGAGGAAGTCCACGAGGGTTCGTTTGGAACGCACGCCAATGGGCATGCTATGGCCAGGAAAATCTTGAGGGCAAGTTATTACTGGCTCACCATGGAAAGTGACTGCTGCGTCCATGTAAGGAAATGCCACAAGTGTCAAGCGTTCGCGGACAATGTCAATGCTCCGCCACATCCTCTGAATGTCATGGCCACGCCGTGGCCCTTTTCCATGTGGGGAATAGATGTAATTGGAGCCATAGAGCCCAAAGCTGCAAATGGACATCGTTTCATCCTAGTGGCGATTGATTACTTCACTAAATGGGTCGAAGCCACGTCATACGCTAGGGTCACCAGGAGTGTGGTGATCAGGTTCATTAAGAAGGAGATCATCTGCCGATACGGTTTGCTGAGGAAGATTATCACGGACAACGGCACCAACTTGAATAATAAGATGATGGGGGAAATGTGCGATGAGTTTAAAATCCAACATCACAATTCCACGCCCTACCGACCAAAGATGATCAGAGCCGTGGAAGCAGCCAATAAGAATATCAAGAAGATTATCCAAAAAATGACTGTGTCATATAAAGATTGGCATGAGATGCTCCCATTCGCGTTACACGGTTACCGGACTTCAGTACGCACGTCAACCGGGGCAACACCATTCTCATTGGTATATGGAATGGAAGCTGTGCTACCGTTTGAGGTAGAAGTCCCGTCATTAAGAATCTTGGCAGAATCCGGATTAAAAGAATCAGAATGGGTTCAAACGCGCTATGACCAACTCAACCTTATTGAAGGTAAGCGCTTAACGGCCATGAGTCATGGGCGCCTATATCAGCAAAGAATGAAGAATGCATTTTAAAAAAAGGTACGCTTGTGCAAGTTCCATGAGGGAGACCTGGTGCTGAAAAAGATGTCCCATGCTGTCAAGGACAATCGAGGGAAGTGGGCCCTGAACTACGAAGGGCCTTTCGTTGTGAAAAGGGCTTTTACCGGAGGAGCCCTGGTACTTACCAACATGGATGGCGAGGAACTACCTTTACCCGTGAACTCTGATGCCGTCAAGCGATACTATGCTTAGAATCTGGGGCAATTTAGGATGTCGCCGCATTTTCTTTTAATTTTTGTGTGTTCTTCTTGGTTTCCCCCAGGGATTCCTCGTCTACTATATATCTCTCGTCACAATCTTTTAAAGAAGTGAACGTGGGTTTGAGGCTTCAGTCCTGACGCTGGTTTTGAACCATGTGTTAGTTTGGGATCACCTGAGCCCTTTCGCTCAGTTCATGGGATGCCCCAAGCGCTTAAATAAAATCGAACCTAAACCAACTTTCACTAAAAATTTGTTGCGCTTGAAAACATTCATGCATACGCATACACATGCATATTTTGTGATAAACAGGGGCAGAATCATCAAAGGTCGAGACAAAGTTAAAAGCAGAAACCGATTAAGGTAAGACGACGACGCGGTCGCGATTTGCCACACCTCGTTGTTTCCTACTTTCAGGTACTTATGGACGGATGCAAATAGAGGCTAGGGTCACGACCAGTAGGTCGTCGTCCTTTGTCTAGCCCGGGACAAGCGGAAGGCGCTGCTATAAAGCAGCCCAATATCCTTTAAATTCACAGTAATTATTACTATTGTTCGTTTTAAAATAAATAAAAGATGCCTAATCTGTCCTGAGAGGTTTCGATCAGTACCTTACAGAGTTGCTGGTGGAGCATCAAAAGCTTTGATCCCCTCACGCAAGTCCTTCCCGTATGAAGTCGTCTCTTAAATCAATCGATTTTAAGAGTTTCTGGAATGTTGTCCAAATCAAGGTTTTGGCGATGTTGACAGACTGCGGTGTAAAAAAAAATGGCAGGTTAGCTCGCCTGGGTGAGCTGAGCTCGCCTGGGCGAGCAACCCCTGCACTAAAATATAAAAAACGAGGGAGGGGAACGTTGTTGCACTCAAAAACTTCCCCCCCTCATTCAAAAGACCCAAGCTCACGGGAACCACGAAAGCAGCAGCCCCCAAGCCTCCATTATTGAGTTTTTGCTTCCTTTTTCATGCTTTAATTCACTCCCCGCAAGTAAGTGCGCTTTATCTTGTTTATTTGGCTCTCCATTGATGTGTTTTGGTGTTTTAGTTGCTCATTTTTTGCAGAATTTGTGAAGCAATTCACATGTGAATTCGTGCTTGATTGTTGTGAATTGAGGGGTTGTAGGGGATGGCCCTAGGCCTACGTTGCATTTTGAAGCAATGGGGCATGCCACATTGCCCTCATTCTCTTGCTATTCATGCCTAAACATGCGCCCACCAAGTGTTCGGTGAAATGCCTCAATGGCATTTGCGCATGATTTTGGGAGGAAACAACCTTTGGGACAATTTGGTTTGCATGTGTTTGCTATTTTTGAGCATGTATTCAGCTTCATAAGGGCTACGATAATTGCCCCACATATACCCTAGGCCTAGGAACGAAAGCTTGTTCTTGAATGCAAAAGAACACAAGAGTGGGTGCATATTAGGTGAAGCTACCCTTTTAGGCCAACAATCAGCTATGGGCTACGCCATGATAATTTCCTTACACCTAGGTGTTTAGAAATTTTGTTCATCAGGAACATGTAGGTGTAGAATAGGTAACAAAATACCTTTAGTGATTTACGCCTTTGGATATGGCAGCAAGATACTTGGATGTGTGTACATGTAATTTTTTTTGGATAGCCGAAATGTCTCACAAAATGTATATATGTTGCATGTTATGTAAAAAAAATACCTCACAAAAATACCTTGTTAATTTGAATGCATTCTTAGGTAGCAAAAAATATTTGAATATGCACGCATGCAATTTTGTTTTTGTAGCCAAAATACCTTGAGTATGCGTATATATAAATTTAGCAAAGGAAATGCATGTGAGTTAGGTAGCGAATACGCCTTGGAATTGCATATATGTGATCTAGGTAACAAAAGTGCCCTGAATGTGCATAAGTGCAATTTTTAGTCAGCAGAATATCTTGCGCACATATATATGTTCATGAAGAAATATGTGTACAAGTTTGTTTTAAATTGGAAAAAAATTTTACACGCCATTTTTGCTTTAAAAAGTAGCATTTCTTGGTAAAACTAACTTCCCAAAATGTTTGTCCTCGCAGGAAATGGCTCCGAGAAAGCTTCCTGCAAAGAGATCCAGGAAGGAGAAAGCGGCTGAAGGGACTAGTGTCGCTCCTGAGTATGACAGCCATCGCTTCCGGAGTGCTGAGCATCAGCAGCGTTTCGAGGCCATCAAAGGATGGTCATTCCACCGAGAGAGACGCGTCCAGCTCAGGGACGATGAGTACACCGACTTCCAGGAAAAGATAGCTTGCCGGCGGTGGACATCGTTGGTTACCCCCATGGCCAAGTTCGACCCAGACATAGTCTTGGAATTTTATGCCAATGCTTGGCCTACACAGGAGGGCGTGCGGGATATGCGATCTTGGGTGAGGGGTCAGTGGATTCCTTTCGATGCGGATGCCCTCAGCCAGTTCCTGGGATACCCTTTAGTACTGGAGGAGGGCCCGAAGTGCGAGTATGGCCAGAGGAGGAACCGGGCCGATGGGTTTGATGAGGAGGCCATCGCCCAGTTGCTGTGCATACCGGGACAGGATTTTGCCCAGACCGCTGCCGGGAGACGAGTACGAATCATGCGTACCAGCATGACTACTCTGACCCAGATATGGATGACGTTGCTGCTCAGCAACATCCAGCCCAACGACCATAATTCCGACCTCCCCCTGCCGAAGTGTCAGCTGGTGTATGCCATCCTGACACGGATGAGCGTTCATGTGGCTCAGTTGATCGCTGATGCCATTTATTTGTTTGCAGGTATGGCGCCTACCAGGCACCCTCTGGACCCAGATAAGTCCAACAGGGCCCTGGGATTTCCAGCATTGATCACAGGACTCTGCCAGTCGTTCGGAGTCCCCGTTGCACCTAGTAAGGTGATTCGGCCACCCATCACCCGGGCTTTTATTGAGAAGTATTGCACGCAGACACAGGCCCAGGGTGATGCACCACAGGCCGCAGGCGCGCCACCACCACCTCATCAGGCTGACCCAGCTGGGTCATTTGACACAGAGCGGTATTTGCGGCACTCGATGCGCCAGCACGTGGCCAACCATAAGGGACTGGGGCAGGTCCATGAGTGTCTTTACCAGCTAAGCCTCAGCATGCAGAGCCAGGGCTTCGCTCATTTTCCGTGCCTTACTCCAGACCAGTTCAGGGCAGAGGTTGCATGGCCCGGGGATTGGCCCGAGGCCCAGGCAGGGGAGGCACCCGCAGAGGCTCCCGACGATGGAGAGGAGGCCGGCATGGATGAGGAGATGTCAGATTTGCTCGGCTTCTTGGGAGGGAGTGGAGCCACATGACTGGGAGATCCCCAGATTCGTGTTCTTTTCAGTTTTATGTTCATTATTTGTCATTTTCATGTTATGTTATTTTATGGCTTGAGAGACTAATGTTTGTTTTTGTTGTTTCGATTGTCTTTTGTTTTGCGCATACATTTTGTTTGGATTGTTGCGTTAATGCTTATGTCGTTATTGTCGATAATGTTTATTTGAAGTTCCGGAACCGTGTAGAGTTTCATTTAGGAACGTCGTCCTAAGAATAAAGCAAGGAAAAGAAATAAACAAATAAAAAGGGGGGAAAATAAGAAAAATAAGTTGTCTAGCTGAAAAATCAACATGCTTTTGAAAAGATATGACTTCCAACTTTTCTTTGAAAAATTTACTGATCATGACTAGTTTTTGAAAAAAAATGTGTGTACACCTGAAGGGTGAATGCTGTGAAATTTTCCCGAAGACCCAAAATGGACTCGGATAAATGCACAAATTGATAAAAGAACATATTTTGGAAACATTGGGTTGACCTAAAATAGAGGAAATGAATTCTGAGCCCTAGCATCACATGACCATACAAATTTGACACTTGAGTGTCCACATAGGTGCATGCATGACCAGTTTTGCATATAATTTCCAAATCATCATTTTTGCATTTGTGTCATGGAAATAATGTGGGGCATCCCTTTTATCCTTGAACCAAACCAAACCCTGACATGTGTCATGTCTATCCATTTTACAAGCCTTGAGCCAAAAATCCTAACTTACCATAAACCTTGACCCAGGGTGAGAATGTCAATCCTTACTCTCGGAAGAAAGTGGGAGAAAGCAAAAAGAAAAGAAGGAAAGTTCCCAATCAAAGAGTGGGAGAAAGAAAAAAAGAAAAGAAGGAAAATTCCCAAATCAAAGAGTGGGAGAAAGAAAAAAAGAAAAGAAGGAAAATTCCCAAATCAAAGAGTGGGAGAAAGAAAAAGGAAGAAAAGAAAATTCCCGCTCGATCAAGGATCGAAAGAAAACAGAGGAAATGTGTAGAAGGGTCGTTGGACCAGACGATATCTGAACAATACAAAATTGTCACCAAATAAACAAAAAGAAGGAAAGGAAACCACGACCTAAAGTGGTCTTCTCCCTTTGATTGCCAACCAAAATCCTGTGTATTGGTGACTTGTTCGCCTCGCGTAAAACAAAAACAGAAAAGAAAAAGGCCAGAAAACTCAAAGCCAAATTTCCCACCAAAAGAACCCATTCCCAAGAAAAGTCCTATTGATCCATGATCGCGCATGTAATCTTTGATTTGATAGGAAATGATTTGCAAAGTCAAGTCAGACATATCTATGGTTCGGAATTAGGATGAAACACTTACCTGTGCGAGATTGATACACTTTGAGTGAGTTTCTTCTATTTTTGCTGAACCCAGTGTTTCCCCTAATGGTCATTTAGAAACGAAATGCTAACATCCAAAATCTCGTTTGCGGTTATGGGAGGATTTCATCAGCGTACTCTCCTTCCCCGGTAGACACATTGTTTTTCACCCAAAAAGCATATGTTGCTCTAATCATTTGAAATATTTGTCTCTTTTCTAAAGCATGTTCATATTTTAGTGAAGAAAACACCGAGACTATTTCTAGTCTCACAATCATTCCAGAACTACGTAGGTCTGAATTCCTCATTTAAGGATACGTAGGAGCAAGAGCCTCGCTTTTGTCGGCCGCCCCACAATTTATGTCATACTGACACTGGAGTCACGTGACACGCGGAGATACCCAAGTGGTTGTCCGTGCTTTCAAAACTTTCTTTTGCTATTTGTAAGACAGAAAGCCTGATAGCATGCAGAGACTAACATTGTCTTCTGCACCCTTCGTCAATCGCGGCCCAACAATCCCGTTGACACGCGGAGATTTATGTCATCTTCTGCGCTCACAAGATCTGTCATACTGACATTTGAGTCACGCTGACGGGCGGAAATACCCGAGTGGTTATCCGTATAAACATTCTTTTGCTATCTGTAAGACAGAAAGCCTGATAGCATGCAGAGACTAACGTTGTCTTCTGCACCCTTCGTCGATCGCGGCCCAACAAGCTCGTTGACACGCGGAGATTTACGTCATCTTCCGCGCTCACAAGATCTGTCATACTGACATTTGAGTCACGCTGACGGGCGGAAATACCCGAGTGGTTATCCGTATAAACATTCTTTTGCTATCTGTAAGACAGAAAGCCTGATAGCATGCAGAGACTAACGTCGTCTTCTGCACCCTTCGTCAATCGCGGCCCAACAAGCCCGTTGACATGCGGAAATTTACGTCATCTTCCGCGCTCACAAGATCTGTCATACTGACATTTGAGTCACGCTGATGGGCGGAAATACCAGAGTGGTTATCCGTATAAACATTCTTTTGCTATCTGTAAGACAGAAAGACTGATAGCATGCAGAGACTAACGTCGTCTTCTGCACCCTTCGTCGATCGCGGCCCAACAAGCCCATTGACACGCGGAGATTTACGTCATCTTCCGCACTCACAAGATCTATCATACTGACATCTGAGTCACGCTGACGGGCGGAAATACCCGAGTGGTTATCTGTGTAAACATTCTTTTGCTATCTGTAAGACAGAAAACCTGATAGCATGCAGAGACTAACGTCATCTTCTGCAACCTTCGTCAATCGCGGTCCAACAAGCCCATTGACACGCGGAGATTTATGTCATCTTCCGCGCTCACAAGATCTATCATACTGACACTGGAGTCATGCTGACATGCGGAAATACCCGAGTGGTTATCCGTATAAACATTCTTTTGCTGTCTGTAAGACACAAAGCTTGATAGCACGCAGAGACTAACATCATCTTCTACGGCAAGTCAGTTGCATGAGGAGATATCTTATGGTCACTCGCGACTTTCGTCAACCGAGAGGAACGAAATTAGTGTCTTTTCTTTACTTCCCTTTTATCTCCAATAAAAGACAAGTAAAGAGGGGCAACTGTCATACCCTAATTTCGTCCGGGGACCTTTGCTTGGTGGCGTGTAACTTTCGTTTGACCATTTTGAGGTACTTGGCACCCATTGTTAGGCAATTCGTGAAGTTCCGTGACATGCCGGAACTCAAAAGGAAGCATCGTTGCACAATTCGTGAGGTTCCGAAGCATTCCGTAAGTCAAAAAGGGGATGATTATGTAATCTGTAAGGTTCCGTAACATTACGGAAAGAAAACAAGTATCGTTACGAAATTCGTAAGTTTCCGTAACTTTACGGAAAAAGAATCACCAAAAAAGGGCAATGGGGGTGTATTTAGTAAAAACGGGGGTGCAAATAGCAACCACGCCCACTTGGGCCCTCCAGAAGATTCCTCCAGAAGGCGGTTGCTTCTGGAGGAAGCCACCTTGCTCGCCTGGGCGAGTTGGGTGCCAAGCTTGTCCCCCATTTTCTTATAAATAGGGGGAGAAGTGAAGGGGAATTTCGTTCAGCCCTCCCGGTAATTCAAGAATCACTTGAAATTAGTGAAAAAAATTGGTTCCGTGAAGAAAATCCGAGCCAAGGCACTTCCGTAACGTTTCCGTGGGGATTTTCGCGAAGATTTTCAGCCGTTCTTCGTTGTTCTTCATCGTTCTTCGGTCTTCAACCGGTAAGTTCTCGAAACCGAACTTTTCAATTCATTCTATGTACCCTTAGTGGTCCTCATTTGTTTTCATTAGCTTTTATTTTCATTTCATTTACTTTCCGTACCCCCTTTTGACGTGCTTTAGTCATTTGCTTAAGTCATTTTCTCACCTAAATCAAAAATAAATTAAATTTCCACCAATCATTTGAGTTGTAATATCCGTTAATTTCGTTTAAAATGGAATTTGACCGTTCGGTCATGCCGTAACCACGTTGGAAACCAAAAAGAGGTAAAATAATAATATAATAATAAAAAATATCTTTTAGTAAAATAAGCCAAAAAAATCAATCGGACGTTTCTCTTTGGGATTTTCCTTTCTTAATCGAATCAACTAATAACCAAAGTGCAACTAAAGGCTAAAATCAATTCATAAACCAAACTTTTATCATCGCCTAAAAAAGGCCATTTTCAAAGGTCCAACGCCTTGAAATGGTCTTTTCCGCTTTTATTAGTTAAGTGTAGATTTCTAAAGGCCTAAAATCAACATGTAATTTTATTACCTCTTTCAAAAAATAAAGAGATCATTAATGGTCTAAGGCCTTAATGTCTTCTCCCTTTTCAAAAGAATCGAAAGTTTTTTTAATGGTCCAAACGCCTTAAAATGACCTTTCATTCAAATAAAAACATATCTCGCAAAAAGGATAAAAACAAACTTAACCAAACACTTCATTCGCAAAGAATTACGTAAGTCTGATTTCCTCATCGCAATTAAGGAATACGTAGGAGCAAGGGAAACACCCTCGTCGACCGCAAAAAGATAAAAAATATCAAAAGGAATAAAGACGTAAAAAGGAACCTAAAAATTGAAGTCATGTTTGCACATTTAATTAAAGGTTGTCGTCTCTTGTGACGGACGCGTGGGGTACTAATACCTTCCCCGTGCGTAAATACAACTCCTGAACCTTTCACTTAAAGTTCGTAGATCACGTCTTTTCCGGTTTTTCCGACGTTTTCCTCAAATAGACGTTGGTGGCGACTCCGCGCGTATTCCTTTCTTGGAACACGCATTCGCGAGTCACGCGTCGCCCTCCCGCCGAAGGGTAGGTTGCGACATTGTCTATTATGAATAGCAAAGAATAGTTATCATTGAAACAAACCATGTCTCTCCTTCATTTTTCAGTAGTTCATACTCACCAACTAGAAACACAAAAGTGATACCATAAAGTGTTTGAAAGGAAGCTCCAAAGCAAATGAGTGAATAAGAAACATAGTGGGAGATCTCTAAATGGAAGGCTTGTAGGGATTCAATCAATCAACCTAATTTGATTTTAACAGTCGATCATCAATCCTAACCACATGTTTTCTATCCATGTAGAGAGAAATTATTGCATAAAGATGAATGAAACCCCATTGTGTTCCCAAACTCAAAATCATGATGAAAACTAAATGCGGAAGTGTACCTGGATTAGCCATAATGGAATGATGAAAGGTTGATGATGATCAAGATTGGTTTTATGATCTTCCAAATGTAGAGAGAAAAAGAATTCTTAAACTGTACGTGTTGTTACTCTCTACAAATGGGGATCATAACCTCTTGTATTGGTAACCACCATCGGTTACCCTAAATTTGATAATTATAATTTGGCCCCTCATCAAATTATAATATCACTAATGGTATCTACACAATTAGTCTTTCATAACATATATGCCCTTAGCCATAACTTTATATTGATTAGACCACTTTAATATTTTGGCTAATAAAATAATGGCCTTAACTCATTCAATTATGTAATATATATATGTATGACCCAAAATTGCTAACAATTTCCCACTGGTCACAACTATATTTATCCTTACAATCCTTATAATGGTGTTAGACTTTATGAGCTCAAAATTTGCCATTACATGCCTTGAGCATATTCCAAAAATCTTGTCCATTGATTACATTCACACATAGAACCAAAGCAATTTTCATTGTATCAATCACAACTAAACCCATCAATGATCACTAATGCTGACACAATCAAATGACATAGACTCATCATGAAATGTGTAGCATGAAAATTACGTGAAGATGGCCTGTACACGTCTATTTTCAACTGGTCATACTTTACCTCAATGAGATCATTTAGAAACCTTAATGTACAAAGTTTAATAACTGAATAATAAAACATATATATATATATATATATATATATATATATATATATATATATATATATATATATATAAAACCAAATATATCCAAAAGTCAAAGTATGCATACATAAAATCTAACATAGAACATAAAATACATAAAAGTGACTAAGTCCCACTAAACCAAAGATTCCTCAAACTATAAAACACTCATGTGAGCAACATGTTCATGAAAGATCTTGGGTGGAAGTATCTTAGTAAAAGGATCTGCTATCATGGAGTTTGTCCCTAAGTGTTCTTTGGAAATTTGTCCACTTTGTACCCTTTCCTTAACAACTAGGAACTTGATGTCAATATGCTTTGACTTGGTCTATTGTTGTTAGAATACAATACAAGTGATTTGTTATCACAATATAACTTAAGTGGTCTTTCAATTCCTTCCACAATTTGTAGCCCTGTGACAAAATTTCTCAGCCATATTCCATGATTTGATGCCTCATAGCATGCCATAAATTCTGCCGCCATAGTGGATGAAGTAATAAGGGTTTGCTTGACACTATGACAAGAAACCGCACCACCAACTAACATGAAAATGTAACCTGATGTGGATCTTAAACTATCTAGGCATCCTGCAAAATCCGAGTCAGAATACCCAGTGATCTCCAACTGATCTGACCTCTTGTATGTGAGCATATAATACTTTGTTCTTTTCAAATACCTCATAACTCTTTTGGCTACTTTCCAATGATCCATTCATGGATTGCTTAAATATCTGCCTAATACCCCAACTATGTATGCTATATCCGGACGCATACATACTTGGGCATACATCAAACTTACTATAGCTGATGCATAGGGAATCTTCTGCATTTCCTGAATTTCCAAATTTCCTTTTGGGCACTATTTGAGATTGAACTTGTCTCCCTTAGCAACTAGAGTATCCCTAGATTTACATTCCTGCATGCAAAACCTTTTAAGTACCTTTTCAATATAGCTCCTTTGTGATAATCCTAGAATACCCCGAGATCGATAGCGGTGTATCTGAATTCCTAACACAAAGGAGGCATCACCAAGATCTTTCATTTCGAAGTTTCTTGATAGAAATCTCTTGGTTTCGTGCAACATGCCTATATCATTAGTGGCAAGCAGTATGTCATCAACATATAAGACCAGGAAAATATACTTGCTCATGGACTTATACTCCTCATTTATTGCTTCAATCAACTTTTCTGAGTTGGAATGTTGCATGGCTTGATGGAAGTTGACTAGGTCTCCTTCCATCATACCATTATTTTCCTCACGTTCCTGGAGAAATACCACACAATCATCTGAAATAGCACTTCTCCTTTCTCTTGTAGATCTCCGCAAAGGTACTGGCTCATGAAGCATAGGTTCTTGAGGATCTTGAGTTTGTTCTTCATGAACGACCAAATTATCTTGAGTGGGAGATTCAATAACAATATCTTGTAGAGGTTCTGAATTTGCTTTATCAAAAGCAACTGTATGAATCGGTTCTGGAATTGTTACCGATTCTTCCTCTAAGACAAAGTCTCTAACCTTATTCTTCCACCCAAACTCAATATCCTCAAAGAATGTGATAGTTCCCGTCTCAAAAATTGTCTTTAATTTGGGATCATAAAATTTATTGCCCATAGATCTTTCAGAATAACCAATAAAGTAGCTGCTCACTGTTAAGGAGTCCAATTTCCTTTCATTTGGCTTATAAGGCCTTGCCTTTGCTGGACATCCCCATACATGAAAATGTTTCAGACTAGGCTTTCATCCAACCCAAAGCTCATAAGGTGTTTTGGCAATTGCCTTGGTGGACACTCTATTTAGAATGTAAGCTGTAGTCTTTAGTGCCTCTCCCCAGAGTGACTTTGGTAAGTTAGAATGACAAATCATGTTTCTTACCATATCCTTAAGAGTTCTGTTTCGTCTTTCAGCCACAACATTCATGCTAGGTGACCCAGGCATGGTGTACTGTGGGACGATTCCACATTTCTCTAGGTGCCTGGCAAAAGGCCCCAGACGTTGTTCAATTCTGTTCTTAGAAATGTGACCTAAGCGCTTATGCCTTAATGCTCCTGAGTTTGTATTATCAATTCTACGCTTAGTACCACACAATTCCGCATTAAAGGATTCACCATAGGAAGCTACAATATCAATTAATTATAGATGATCATAAGCCAAGAGTGAATCAGTTCTAACAATATCTGAATTAAAAGACAACCTAAATACATTGTTTCCAAGTGAACACAAATAACCCAATTTGTCCAAATAAGAAACTCAAACCAAATTCCGCCTAAATGACGGTACAACAAAAGTGTCTTTTAAATCCAGATAAAAACCAGTAATAATAATAATCTAAAATGCCCTATAGCTTCCACCTCCACCGATTTACCATCTCCAACATATATCCATCTTTCAGGATCAATTGGCTTCCGGTAGCTTAAGCAACCCTTTCCTTTGCACTGATACTTCATGGAAATTAAGTTATGAAGAAGAGTACTTGTTTCTGCCTTATCGCTTTTTGCAAAACGCTTTTCAATTTTAGCAAGGAATTCTTTGGCACTAGTTATATCATCTGAAACAATACCCTTAAAGACCTCAGGAATGCCATGCTTAATGATCATAAGACTCATGCGAATTGAGTGATCCCACTTCTCATGAAGTTTCCTTTGTTAAGAGGTACTAAAATCCGTAGGAAAAAGGGGTTTCTCAATCCTTAATGCAAGGTCTAGATCCATGCAGCCAAGAACAATTTGCATGTTCTCTTTCCGGTCCTTAAAATTTGTACTATTAAGAACCAGAACCGATTCAGATTAGTAGATATAGAAGCAACAGCTTGAAAGATCAAAACAAATAATACAATAAGCTCACAGAATAGTCATCAATGCATTTAAATAATGGTATAACTCATCTCAAGATATCTAGTGCACCATGAATATCTAGTTCAAACATTGATAATAAAAACATATCAAATAACAAACCCATCTTTTGATGTGATTTATCATTCACATACAACATTTTATAATTATCATACGTTTAACATCACAGGTGTGTGTGTGAATTAGTTAAATGGTAACTTTCCTTTGGGCTAATTACCACTTATATAAATAATCACACAAATCACATGCAAAATTGAAAACAAAAGCTCTGAGGAAATTCAAACGAATGTAACTTTTGACTCAGATGTCCGATTGAGTCATTTAATAATAATTGCTAAATAATTAAAATGATATACCATAGCTAAATTTTGAACATTGATGCACCAAATCCAAAAATAAAACATTTCTAGAGTATATTATTTTAACTTTATTTATTTATTTTAAATTTTAGAAGCCCATGATTCATTTTAGTTTACTGCATCGGCTTCTAAAAATAAGAACAAACACAAAGTTATATATATATATATATTAATGATGCACGATGACCTTTAAATGAGCGGTGCATTTAAATATTGTTGGAAGTTACATTTTAGTAAAAGGTAAGATCAAGCAACAATATATAAAATATCTAAATTAATTTAAAACCTAGAATATACTAGCAGCCTAGATAAATAAAATTTTCAAAATCATACATGAATTAAATATGAGTGACTCTAATACCAATTTGTAGGGATTCAATCAATCAACCTAATTTGATTCTAATAGTCGATCATCAATCCTAATCACATGTTTTATATCCACGTAGAGAGAAATTACTACATAAAGATGAATGAAACCCCATTGTGTTCTCATACTCAAAATCATGATAAAAACTAAATACTATAGCGTACCAGTACATCCAAAGGGTACACCACGTGAATTCAGCCAATTTGGCAGTATACAATTCTCCATATAAATGGGAGTTACTGTTATATGATAGATTTGTCATTTAGCCATTGGCAAGAGTTCCATGGATACTGTAATGTAAACAGTGAGGGGAAGCAGTGCAAAAAGCTCCATTCTAGTCATCCATGGATGGCACTGTTATTTGAATAGTGAGTGAGTTTAGTTATAGAATTGGTTTGCGAGCTATAGATCCTTGGTTGTTAAAGGATAGATGCCCTAATAGCTCTCTCATACCTCCTCACAACTGCAGCAATTGCAAAATAGAGAATCATTTTATTATTAAATAGAGTAAAAATGAAAACCATTACATAATATGAAAATTAAATAGTATTTTTTTATTAGTATGAAATAAAACAAAGACTACAAGCGAATAAAAGATGTTCCTATCTCATCTGCTCGAAGGCTAGATAACAAATAACTAGAGGGAAAATCTAGCACTATAAGATGGGGCTGAGAAGAAGATCCGGCTTATTTGGTAATTTTATATATATATATATATATATATATATATATATATATATATATATATATATATATATATATATATATATATATTTATTTTTTATTTTTTGTAAGTCATATTAAACTTAAACATGATTTTTTTAAAAAAAAACTTTAGCTTGAATATTTTGATAATATTAATAATTTATATATGTACTGAATGTATTAGCAAATAATAAATATAACAAATAGAATACATGTAAAATTAAAAAAATTGGGTAAATTTTATAGATGCTTAAATGCTAGCCAAAACTTACACGGTGGTTACTAAACTTTAGAGTAACTTGGAAATAAATTATACCGGTGACACTTATATTACCACATCAGTTAATTCATTTAATCAAATTTAATAAAATATTATCTAATAAATTTTAAATTTATCTAATAAATAATATGATTTAATTATATCTAATAAATTGATCTTATAATTATCTTTTATTCAACATTAGAACAAGTATATCTAATAAAATTTTAAAATATATATTTATTTTATCTTTATCTTGATTTTCTTTATAGTAAACAAGTTAGAGAGAAAAATATTATACATTTGATAGAAAAGTTGTAAATACTTTTTTTCTTCTATTTTTTTGTTCATAAAAATAATTTAAATACAATTAAGATAAGTAGAACAATTATATCTTCATATTTAAAATTTAAATAAATTAATTATTATCACAAGTGTATATGTTTTAATCAAGGTAATTATAATATTTAAATTTTTTTATTATAATAAAAGGAAACAAGTATGAGAAATAAATCTTATGTAATTTATTCAAATGTATTTATGTATAAAATTTTAACAATTATAACAATTAATTTAATTTATGATATTATTCCATATGCTATATTTTTTAATAAACATATATTTAATAAATTAATATTAAAATTATATAATTATGTAAAAATGATATTTAACCTTATTTTATAAATATTAATTAACAAAATTTTCGTGTATAAATTTATTAAACATAGACATAAAATATTTTTTTACAATAAATATGTCAAGTAATTAGATTTAAATTAATTTTTAGTATAAAAATTTCAACTATATAATATAAATATTATTCATAAATAGTATTTATGTATAAAATTATTTTATACAGTAAAAATGATGTTATAGGATTTTAATTAAAAACAAATACTTTATTTTATATACGTGAGATGTACAAGTTTACGAGTTTGATTAAATTATAAAATTTTAAATTTGTATTTAGTATTTTTTTATTTAATAATAATATTTAATATAATTTATCGTTGTTTTAAATATATAGTATCTTATTAAATATACTTACATATTAATTATATTAAATATAATGACATTAAATTTTTTTATTAGATATAATTATTTTCATATTGGATAAAAGCTAATTACAAGATCAATTTATTAGATATAATTAAATCATATTATTTATTAGATAAATTTAAATTTTATTAGATAATATTTTATTAAATTTAATTAAGTAAATTATTTAATATGATAATATAAGTCATATGATATTATATAATTAAATGATACATAACTCACCTCAATATAACTTATTTTCAAGTACCAATCATCTTACACACCCGAAATGCAACTCTGTAATGTCTTGCATGCAACCCATGGCCAGGGATAAATGCTATCTTAGTTGCCGAATCATAGCTCTCCAAAACCACCGTACCTAAAAATTGTAATGACAATTCATATATATATATGAATCATCATCTTTAAATAACTTATAATAATAACAAGTGGACCAGTCTGAATATTAGTTTGCTTGATGTTGTTAATGTTCCTGATTAGTTTTGTCAGTTGACTGTTAAGGATCTAGTGCAGAATGAGTCTTGTTGGAATATGGATCTTCTCCAACATATCCTGCCTTTGAATCTGGTATATAAGGTTATGGCTATTTTGCTGAGGATAAGAGGTTATGGCCAAAAGACAGAGTGGGAAACTTCAGTGTGGCTAATTCTTACTAACAAATTGTAAAGTTTGATATCGACCATGGGAAACGGATTGGAAGAGAATGTGGAAGTTGGAGGCGCCTCAAAGGATAAGAGTTTTCATATGGCAAGTGAGGCATGCTAGAATTAACACCAACCTTCGTACTTCTAGGTGGAGTGGAGGAACCCCTTTTTTGTCATCATTGCCGGTGCAAGGAGGAGTCCATTCTCCATGTGCTTCGTGACTGCCTTTTAGCTATGGAGGTTTGGATGCATCTAGTTTAACCGGAATTCAGATTAGGTTTCTTTTCCGTGGCCTTGGAAGAACGGTTGCATTTCAATTTGACAAAGGCTCTTGGCTTTTCTTCTCATAAAGCTTGGTCAGCTATTTGGGCGAATGCTTGCTACCTCCTTTGGTTTTGGTGGAACAAACATGTTCAAGATCCCATGTTTGTGCGGCCTTATAAGCCTTGGGAATGTGTTTTTAAGGCTTGTAAGGATTACCAATTTCGGCATGCCCAAGAATGTTCTTTGATGGCTTAGACTAAGTCTCAAATCATGGTGAGGTGGCACTCACCGGAGGTTGGTTGGGTCTCATAATATTTGATGGCTTGGTGCAGGGAGTGGATAGGAAGGCTGGTTGTGGAGGGCTTATAAGAAACCATCATGCTAGCTGGGTGTGTGGTTTTGCCAAGAATATTAACACAACCACTGCCTTCTTGGAGGAGTTGTGAAGGTTTTGTTTGGGCTTGAATTGCCAAGCAGATTGGGAGTCATGTGGTGCAGGTGCAAGTTGATTCTGAGGCAGGTATTAGGACTTTGGCAGGTTCTAAGTAGGGGATTGCTGCAGGCTGGAGTTTGATTGCTGAGATAAGGAATTTAGTTCAGAGTGATTGACAGATCCATTTTGTGCATGTTTATTAGGAGGCCAATTCGTGTGATGTGTTGGCAAATATAGCTTGTAGTTTGAGTGAGGATTTGGTGATTTTTTAGCATTGTCCCGCTGGTGTGAGCAAGTTGCTCTTAGTTGGTGCTTTCAACTCCTAGACTTGTTTCGTTATAGTTCCTTTTCTAGGCCCTTAGGCCCCGCCCAATAAAAAAAAGGATTTTTTTTCCTACTTGAAAGTCGTTTTGTTTTTTCTACTTGAAAGTAGCTTTTTTTTCCTACTTGTGCGGAGCTTCTTCCTTCAATACACCTCTTCAATTCTCAAGTCTCTCTATTTTCTAATTTCTCTCTTTATTATTTTATAAAAATAAAAATTAAGGAAGTGTTTGGTTTGGTTGTTTTTTGTTTTCATTTTCACTAGTGATGAAAATGTGTTTGGTTGGATTTTTGAAAATATTTCCAATGAAAATATTTTCTCAAATGAACCAAAATCTGGAAACAATAAAATCTTGTTTTCAGTTGAAACTAAGAACCTCATCCCGCGTAAAATGAAAAGGCAGTGGTAAAAAAATATAATTTTAAACAAATCTAAAAATATATTTCCTTTTGAAAATACATCAAAAAATCAAACCAAACATGTTTTTAGAATTATAATCTTTTAAAAATGAAAACAGTTTTAAGAAAATAAAAACAAGAAAATGAAAATAAAAAAGTAAAAATACAAACTAAACACACCCTAAACTTTTATTAATTGTGTGATCCTCTTCGATGTATAAGGCTTGTATTGTAGCCCTGGTGTGTGACGTAAGTGACGTGTTATATATATTAATCAAGCTTACGTTAACATTATTTCATTGATACTATATATATTATTTGTAAATTATTATTAAAATTTTTATTAATTAAAATAATTTTTATATTTATGAAAGTTAAACTTTTTATTTATTTGTACTTTGTATTTTATTTTACTATTATGAAAGAAAAAAAGCAAAAAACTATTATGAAAATATTTTTTTGTATTCTTAAAATTACTCAAGGACCTAAACTATTTTTATATATAAGTCAGGGACCTAATATTTTAACAATGATTTTTATTATTATTAAAATATTTTTTACTATTATTAATTTTTTATGTACATTAAGTTAATTTTATGAAATATTTTTTATTTTACAAACACTTTTTATCCATTTAATGACATAACTGGTTTTAAATAACACTAAAGTTTTACAAGATTCATTCAAACAAAGGAGTTTTTAAGCTTAAAAAAAATCTAACGGATAACTTTTACTTCTTTTTAAGTTTTTTAGCTTAAATTTAAAAGTTATTTTTAAGGTAATATTTCACAAAATAGACTTTTTAGGATATTATTTTTTTTTAATGTTAACTTCTAATTTTTTATATTTTATTTTTTATCCTTAAAATATTTATTAAATTTTTTTATTACCTTTTTTCAAATAAAACATAAATTTATTATTTATTTATTGTGTTTTATTCACTTATTCCTCTTAAATATTTTTTATCTTATACTATTTTATTTTAACCATTGTACTATTTATAATATTTAATTTATTATTTCAACATTATACTTCACGAAATTGACATAGATAAATGTTAGATTTATTTTATTTTTATTTTCATTTTCTATTATTTTTTGAACAATATTAAATTATATGATTTATTTTAACTATTACACCAATTAACATATAAAAGTATAATGTCTTAAGTATATTTCTTTTTCTACTTTATTTTAAACTTGATTGAAAATATTTTAAGATATAACATAAGATTAATAGTAGAATATATAATATGAAAAATGTAATAATTGAAACTAAAAATGTAATGAAATAATTTATCTATAAATAAAAACTTAAAAGAGTTTAAAATTAATTTAGAAATAAAATTAGAATACCTCAAAATGTATTTTATCCCTAAAATAAAATTAAAATTTATACAAAATTATCATATAAATATGTTTATTTATATCATTTTATTTTTTCATCTATTTTAATAATAATTTTACAGAATACTTATGATTTATGGTTTAACAATATAACTTTGTAGCTTTTAATTAACTTTTCAGTTAATTTTTCTAAACATAGGTTAAATAGAAAAAAAGTTGGGCTGGACATATCCTAAACTTAAGTGGGAGAATTTTAGAATATTTTTAATCATAATTTATTTCTTAATTTATGGAATCGTAAAGTAAGATAACATATTTTAAATGCTTTTATAACAATCATTCGAAATGTTTCAAAATTGTGTAATTATATTTTAATATGCATATCCAAATACAAATAGCTTATAAAATTGGGTAAACTATCTTTAGTCTCTAAATACTTTTAAATTGCAAGTCTATTGAGAATTCTTCTAGGATCTTTAATTTGTATCATCTACTCTAAAGGAGAATAATCTTTATGTTCATCTCAGAAACTCAGTTGTAATCAAGAGACTGATTGTCTCTTGGATTGTAAGAATTGTAATCAAGAGACTGGTTGTCTCTTGAAGAATCTTGAACACAAGGGTGAGGGATCCCAATGTGTGTTCAAAGTCTATAAAGGATTTACAGAGATAGTGGAAAAGCTCAAGTGAGTTGCTTGAGGACTGGACGTAAGCACGAAAAGTGGTCGAACCAGTATAAATTGAGTTTGCATTTCTCTCTTTCCTTATCTCACTTATTTTATTGCAATCAATTTTGTCTTGCACGTTTAGAGAACATCGATTAAATTGATTGTTGCTTCTTCTTCTGCATTTGGAGCCTATCATTTAAAAGGGGGTTAAAGTTTCTTAGTGGGAAAATTTTAAAACTTAATTCACCCCCCCCCCCCCTCTTAAGTTATTGAGACCACTTGTCCAACAAGTGGTATCAGAGCGGGATTCTTGTCTAAAGTTTAAAAACTTCAAGAATAATTATGGTCTCATCTAACTTTCCATTTCCCGAGGGAAATTCTATTAATAGGCCTCTTATTTTCGATGGTGAGGGTTATCACTATTGGAAAATCCGAATGCAGATCTTTATAGAAGCCATAGATTTAAATATATGGGAAGCCATTGAAATTGGTCCCTTCATTCCTACAATGGTAGTGAAAAATGCAACTATAGAAAAACCTAGAGAACAATGGGATGAAGATGAAAGAATAAAGGTTCAATATAATTTAAAAGCTAAGAATATAATTACTTCTGCATTAGGCATGAATGAATATTTTAGAGTTTCAAATTGTAAAAATGTAAAAGAAAAGTGGGATACATTACAAGTAACCCATGAAGGCACAACTGATGTTAAGAGATCTAGAATAAACACTCTCACACATGAATATGAATTGTTTAGAATGAATAAAAATGAGACCATACAAGATATGCAAAAGAGATTTACACATATAGTTAATCATCTTGCATCATTGGGAAAAATATTTCCTAATGAAGATCTCATTAACAAAGTGTTAAGATGTTTAAGCAGACAATGACAACCAAAAGTAACAGCAATTGCAGAATCAAAAGATCTCACCAACATGTCTCTTGCCACTCTCTTTGGGAAACTTCAAGAACATGAAATGGAACTTATGAGACTCTATCAACATGAAGAGAATGATAAAAAGAGGATAGGAATTGCACTCAAAGCCTCATCTTCTTCTATTCATGAGGAAAATGACAAAGAAGACTCAAATGAAAAGAACTTAAAAGAAGATGATGATTTCAGTCTCTTTGTGAAGAGATTCAATAAATTTCTGAGGAACAAAGGAAATCAAAGGAGATCAAAATTCAATCCAAAGAAGAAAGGAGAAGATTCCTCCTTAGTTCCAAAATTCTATGAATGTGATCAACTTGGGCACTTTAGATTTGATTGTTGTTCGAACCCGGCAAGTGCATTGGATCACACAAGTAGTATAAAACGGTAAGAACCGAGTATCGAACTCTCGGGGAACTTGTGTTACTTGGTAAAGCTATATTCAGTGAATATGTGTCTAGTCTGAAAAGATATGCTTGGACTATGAATAGGTATGTAAACTAACTATTAAAATAAAAATCACGTGAGTAATGATGTGTAAAGACAAGTAGACAACATGTTGGTCTTCCTATTAGGTTCCTAATGTTATAAGGATATTCTCTACTTAACAATGCTCATGTGTTCTATGGTGTCTCCTGAAATGCTAAACCCCGATTCCTCATGATAGTCTAGCCTAATCCTGATCAAGCATCGTCCTCAGATTCCTCTTGTTGGACTAAAATCAACCAGAACCGCATTAAGACAAACATACAAACAACTAGGTTACCGTACCCCGATCCCTCGTGATAATACGATAAACTAGCCCTGTTCTATCAAGTTCTAAGAATCAGACCAGTTTCCACTATTGAATGATCCTAACAAAGCATGCATCTACATGATCAAGGCAAAAGCACACTGAAATGACGTATTGATAGCACAGAGAACACATAAAACATCATTAAATAGGTATTTACATCAAGTACCTACAAGGAAGAACCAACAGAGGATTTAGCTCTCCATATCTGGGAAGCTTCCTTTACAACAAAGAGAAGAGAAAAATGAAAGATTGAAGAAATACAAGTAGTGGGGATGTCTCCTCCACCTCTAGAACCTCACAATCACTCACAGACTCATCTCATGCTCTCAGGATGACTTCCTCTTCATGCTGAGTTCTCTGCCAGTCTTCGCACAACAAAAGCTCTCAAAACTCTTTGGAATTTAGACCTTTCTCTCTCTAGAAATCTCTAAACATGAAAAAGCTTCGAGAATTTCCCAAACTCCCTCTCCATTTCTGATTTCAGGCTTAAATAGGTGGCCTTGTCGGTGCTTGCACGCTTAGCGCAACTCTGGCTCGCTTAACGTGCATTAGTGAATTTCGACTTAGCGCACGTCTTCTCGCTCAGCGGATGGACTCAAGCGGTGCGCTTAGCGGGATAATCCCTTGCTCAGCGAACATGCACAACTCATTCTTCTTCCAGATTCTTCCTCGCGCTCAGCGAAAGGAGTTGTGTGCTCATCGGATGGCTCGCTAAGCCAGCAGATTGGCTTAGCGAGCGGATGAAAATCAACACTTCACAAACTTGCCTAATTGACTTGAAATTGAGAGGAAATGATTATTAAATACACAAAATGGGAGTACTGAGTATTTATTACCTATCTTTAACAAAAAGTAATTACAAAACTACAAAATAACCATACATTGGAGGAGTTTGATACAATTTACACAGGTTTTATACACAAAAGTTAGTCGTATTCATCGACTAACAATTGTCATATCTTTAAAAGAAGAATGGAAAAATCCAACAAGAAAACTTTCAAAGATAAGAAAGAAAAGAAAACATACATCACTTGGGAAGATAATGACATGGATTCATCAAGTGATTCAGAAAATGAAATCATAAATATGGGCCTCATGGCCAAAGACTATGAAAGCGGAGAAGAGGTAATGTTTTCTAACTATGACTTATCTATTTCTTTTGATGAACTCCAAGATGCATTCAATGACTTGCATAAAGAATCTATCATACTTGCCAAGTTAGTTTCATATTCTAAGAAAACTATTTCAAGTTTAGAAAAGGAAATTTTGAAATTAAATGTAGAGTTAGAAAATGATGCAATCCTCCCCAGGAAGGGACCAGTCACCAGAGTCATGAGCAAGAGGCTCCAAGAGGATTGGGCTAGAGTTGCTGAAGAAGGCCCTAGGATTCTCATGAACCTCAGGATAGATTTCTAAGCCCATGGGTCAAGGTTGGGTCCATTTATCTTTGTACATATTAGACTAGGATTTCATTATTTTTGGGCCTTGTATTTAGGGCTCCATAATGTAGGTAGGGTACCCTAGAAATGTAAGATTTTTCAGCCCTTGTATTTTAGGGCCCCTAGACTAGTTTTTATATTACAGGTAGTTTTGTAATTTCACATGCACTAAGTGAATATTTGATGTGTGTGTTGGGAAATAAATTTAATTGAATTGGGAGAAGCCCAATCCAATTAAATTTTAGAGGGGGAGGTGAGCATTTGCTTGTTACACCCCATTGCCACATCATATAGTCACACTTTGTGCATGTCTTTCATGCTTTACATGTCTCATGACACCTAAGCACACTTAGTGGAGAATCTTGGAATTGATCTTGGATTAGTGGGCTGAACCATAACTAAAATTCACTAATCATAATTAGTGAAATTTTGGCTCCACAAATTCAATTTCAAATTCAAGTGAAATTTGAATAGAAATTCAAATTTCCCTCCAATTTTATGTGACACTTAGGCTATAAATAGAGGTCATGTGTGTGCATTTTTTGAACTTTGATCATTTGAGAATTACACTTCAAATTTCAGACTTCATTTGAGGCACAAAATTTCGTGCTCCTTCTCTCCTTCTCCCTCCACTCATCTTTTCCTACCTTCAAGCTCTTATCCATGGCTTCCTATGGTGGTGAGCTTATTCTTGACTCATCTTCTCCTTGAAGTGACGTCTCCAATCATCTTTCTTCCTTTTCCATTCCACTGTCATTAAATTTCAAGAAGCAAATGACTCCATTGATGAAGAAGATCCAAGGCCTACAAGCTCTGCATGGAGCTACATCATGTGGTATCAAGAGCATCTTCGTTTAGGTGATGTTCTTTTACTTCCTCTATCTTTTTGTTCGGTCAATTCACTTTAATTCCTTGTTTTTCATCTTATTTTCCATTGTCTTGTGGTTTGATGCTGTTTAGAGTAGATTCAAAAAAAATAAACCGATTAAATCTTAGATCTACACTTGTTCTTGCATTTCTATGGTTCAAATTTTATAGATTTATTCTTGAATCATGTTTTTGTGTTTATTTTAGGTTCTATCATTTTTTAGTCATAATCTTCTTGTGCTGAACCTTTAGATCTAAATTTTCTTACAAAATATTGATTAAAAAAAACACAAAAGTCTAATTGTAAATCACTTATTCCATGTTGTCTTAGAGTCATGTTTAGTCATAATAATTGTCACATTATGTTCTAAGTTTGTGTTGAATTTTGATTTTGTTGATTTAATTCTAGATACATTTGTTCATTTATTATTGTCATTCTTAGCCTATCTTTTGAATTTTGAGTCTAATTCATGCATGTTATTTAGTTCATAACATGTTCTAAATCAATTCCTAGAAGTAGTCTTGTTCTTGAACTTTGTTTTATTTTCTAGGTTTCCTATATGATGCCTATGAAGAAATTGAGTTGTGGTGTTGAGTTGTGGCTGAATTTGTGAATCAAAATAAGTCTTAAGCTCTCTTCAATTGTGTTATTCAAGACATTTGAGCACAAACAAAAACAAATTGTAATTATCCAAGCCTTAAGCAACATAAACACTACTCTTGATTTCTAGGTTGAAGTCGCTGGTGCTAGCAGCTTGAACATACATACTTGTAAAAATTACTGGGAATTGGTTACTACGAATTTTGAGCTGAAATGTTTACTAAATTTTCTAGACATCTGGAAAAAAATTATAAAAAAAGAACCAAGTGATTTGGATAAAAGAAAAAAATACTAAAAATCATACAAGTTGGTAGGAAAATCAGTGTTCAGGAAAAAAAGTGAAAAGGAAGTGTGCTTGTTGTTTTGGCTCGAAATTTGTTCTACAATTGATGCCTATTTTATACTAATCTTAGTTCTGAAATTTCAATTGAAAATTAGTGTGAAAACAAGTGCCAAAACTAGAGGTTTCTTGAGTCTTATTTTTTGTTTTTTTTACTCTACTCTAGACCCATTCTAGTTTCTCGTTGAGTCCTAGCTTGCTTTTATGTGCTTTTCATTGCTTTAATTGTTGAATAATCCTTGAAAATTTGTCTTGTTAAAACTCTATTGGTTTAGCTTTCATTTCATTTTTTTGGTCTTTGGTTATTGCTTGTCTCTTTGTTTCCTTGTTTGTGAGTTGCTATATAGGGAATTAGAAAGGAGGATTGTTGTCATCCCTTGAAGAATTTGAGTCAAGAAGCAAGGGGTCAACCACCTTAAGAGCTATTGGACTAAGAAGCACTCCAAATTGAGTGAATTGCCAAAGGGAGAACAACCACCAAAGTTGAGGACTGTTTTGTAATTTTATAATTGGCAATTTACTTACCTTCATTGCTTTCAAGTTTTTGTAAAAAAAGGCTTTCATTGGAAGTGTGTTGGGAGCCTACAATAGGTTACCAAACATCCATTTGTGTGTAATAATTTTAGGCAATTTTGCCTTAGGATAGTGAGTGTTTTGTTGGGAACCTTAAATGTGGTCATCCAAACACTCTTAGGATTCGCTTAGTTTACATTTCTTGCACTTTAATTTCTTGCTTACTTTCATAGCTTATTTCCTTTACCTTCCATTGTCATACTGCCTAGATAGCTTGCCTTTTACCAATTAGTTTTTACCTTATCTTTCACACCTTTTTTACTGTTTATTTTGGCTAGTTTCAACCATAGTTTCTTTTACCATTTGTTTTCAAACCCCCAACAAGAAAGAACCACAACTTAGGGACCAACATGAGTCTTCATTTTTCATCTAGTGTTAATGGTGAGGGTTCTACTCCTAATGACCCCTTGTATAAGATATTAGATGAGTTGAGATCCCTTAAGTTGTGGAAAGAAAAACAAGAGAGAAAAGAAAAAGGAAAAAAAGAGTCGAAGAAATAAGTCAAGATGAAAGAGAGAAAATAAGAGAGGAAGAAAGAAGAAAAATAATGAAAGAAATGGAAAAAGAAAAACATGCCTCCTATAGTAGTCATGACTTTTGCAAGAGCCTAAGTGAAGAACTTAGTGACTATTATGGAGGAAGGCATAGGTCACATCCTATACCTCACTCCCATAGGAGATAAAAGGAAAGAAAACCTCAAGAGGCTAACATTAACCTCCCATACTTCCATGGGAAGGCCAATGTAGAGGTTTATTTAGATTGGGAAATGAAGGTTGAGCAACTCTATGCTTGCCATCATACAAGTGAGGAAAGGAAGGTTCATTTGGCTACCCTTAGCTTCCAAGGGTATGCACTCTATTGGTGGACTTCCCTTGTTAGGGAAAGAAGGATTCATGGGGATCCTCCAGTAGAGTATTGGAATGACTTGAAAAGTGCCCTTAGGAAGAGACACATCCCCTTCTACTATGAAAGGGAGCTTATGGATAAGCTCCAAAGGCTCAGACAAGGGAGTATGACTGTTGAAGAGTATAGGCAACAAATGGAACTACTTCTTTTGAGAGCTGGACTTAGGGAGGAGGAAAGAACAATTATTGCTAGGTTCCTTAGTGGGCTTAATATGGAAGTGAGGGGCAAGGTTGAGCTCCTTCCATATAGGGACCTAGATGACCTAGTCCAACTTTGCATAAAGGTAGAGCAACAACTTAAAAGAAAGCCTACTTCAAAATCTTATGGCTCTCACTCTTATTTAAAGAAAGACCAAGGTCAAGGAATCTTAGGGGCTGCACCTTCTAAGCCCAAAGATGATAAGGGGAAGACAATAGAAAAGCAACCCCCTAAGGCTAGTATGCAAGAGAAGGCTAGCTCTATAAAGTGCTTTAAATGTCTTGGAAGAGGACACATTGCTTCTTAATGCCCCACCAAGAAAACCATGATTATGAGAGGCCAAGACATTTATAGTAGCCAAGATGAGGTTACTACTTCACCTTCCTCTAGTGAAAGTGAATAAGCAAAAGGGGAAGAATCTAGTGAAGAAATCTACCCCCAAGAAGAAATGGACCTTCTAATGGTCAGAAGGCTTTTAGGAGGTCAATCTTGTAACTTGACCCAATCTCAAAGAGAGAATATTTCTCACACAAGGTGTAAATTTTTTTATAACACATGCTCTCTCGTTGTAGATAGTGGTTTATGTTGCAATTGTTGCAGCACAAGATTAGTCTCTAAGTTGACCCTTGCTATCACTTCCCATCCAAAGCCTTACAAACTTCAATGGCTCAATGAGCAAAGGGAGACGATAGTCAATCAACAAGTGAAAGTGCCCTTCTCAATTGCAACATATAAGGATGAAGTGATTTGTGATGTAGTTCCTATGGAGGCAGGACACCTTCTCTTAGGTAGGCCATGCCAATATGATAGGAAAATCATCTATAGTGGCCTAACTAATGAGATAACCCTTACCCACCTTGGAACAAAGTTTGTGTTGCATCCTCAAACACCTTCGCAGGTGGCCAAAGATCAACTAACTAGGAAAAATAAGAGGGATGAGGAAGAAAAACTAGAAAAGCAAAAGAAAAAGTAGGATAGTAAGGCCTTGTCTTCAAAGGCCAAGGGGAAGGAAAAAGAGGAAAAAGATTCCTCCAAGAAGATTGTTAAGAAGGAAATTCATTTTGCAACAAAAGGTGATATCAAAAGAGCACTCCTTCTTAAACAATCCTTCTACCTTCTCCTATCAAGGGAAACCTCCTTTAACACTACCACAATTCCTACATTTGAGACCTTACCTCCAAAGGTCCAATAACTCTTACATGAATTTGGTGATATATTTCCCAAAGAGATAGCCCCTGGGCTACCTCCTCTTAGAGGAATAGAACACCAAATAAACTTAGTCCCAGGAGCAAGCCTTCCTAATAGGCCAGCGTATAGGACTAGCCCTCAAGAGACTAAGGAGATAGAGTCTCAGGTTAAAGAATTGTTGGAGAAGGGCTGGGTCCAAGAGAGCCTAAGCCCTTGTGCTGTGCCAGTGTTGTTGGTGCCCAAAAAGGATGGTAAGTGGAGAATGTGTACAGATTGCAAGGCAATCAACAACATTATTGTAAAGTATAGGCACCCCATTCCTAGACTTGAAGATTTGCTTGACGATTTTCATGATGCCAACACCTTTTCAAAAATTAATCTTAAAAGTGGTTATCACCAAATTAGGATGAAAAAGGGTGATGAGTGGAAAACCGCTTTCAAGACCAAGTTTGGTTTGTATGAATGGCTAGTGATGCCTTTTGGGCTTACTAATGCACCAAGCACCTTTTTGAGGCTTATGAATCATGCCTTAAGGGATTTCATAGGTAGATTTGTAGTTGTTTATTTTGATGATATTTTAGTGTACAGTAGGAGCCTAGATGATCACTTAGGACATCTCAGGCAAGTTCTTTCAGTCCTTAGGAAAAACACCCTCTTTGCAAATATAGAGAAGTGTACCTTTTGTGTAGATAATATAGTTTTCTTAGGGTTTGTAGTTGGTAGAAATGGGGTCCAAGTGGACCCTGAGAAAATCAAAGCAATCCAAGAATGGTCCACCCCAAAAAGTGTGGGAGATATTAGGAGCTTCCATGGGTTAGCAAGCTTCTATAGAAGGTTTCTTCCTAATTTCTCAACAATTGCCTCACCTCTCAATGAGCTGGTGAAGAAGAAGGTGGCATTTACTTGGGGTGAAAGACAAGAGTAAGCCTTTGCTTTGCTCAAAGAAAAGCTTACTAAGGCACCTATTCTAGCTCTTCCTGACTTTTCTAAAACTTTTGAGCTAGAATGTGATGCCTATGGAGTGGGAGTTAGAGCTGTATTGTTACAAGGTGGGCACTCTATTGCTTATTTTAGTGAAAAACTTCATGGTGCCACCCTCAACTACCCCACCTATGATAAAAAGCTTTATGCCTTAATAAGAGCCCTCCAAACTTGGGAACATTACCTTGTTTCCAAGGAATTTGTCATTCATAGTGATCATGAATCACTTAAGTACATTAGAGGGCAAAGCAAGTTAAACAAAAGGCATGCAAAATGGGTAGAGTACCTAGAGCAATTTCCATATGTTATCAAATACAAAAAAGGAAAAACAAATGTGGTAGTTGATGCCCTCTCTAGGAGACACACATTGTTTTGCTCCCTAGGAGCTCAAATTTTAGGATTTGATAACATTAGGGACTTGTATGCTTTAGATGAACATTTATCTCCCATTTATGAGAGTTATGGGCATAAGGCTCAAGATGGATTCTATTTGGATAAGGGGTATTTGTTCAAAGAGGAAAGCTTTGCATACCCCAAGGATCCATCAGGAAATTAGTTGTGAAAGAGAGCCATGAAGGAGGGCTCATGGGCCATTTTGGGATAGACAAGACCCTTGTCTTACTCAAAGAAAAGTTTTATTGGCCCCAGGCCCCATATGAAGAAAGATGTCCATAAGCATTGCACTAGGTGTGTGGCTTGTTTACAAGCCAAGTCTAGGGTGATGCCTCATGGGCTATACACACCCTTACCCATCCCATATGCACCTTGGGTAGACATTAGTATGGACTTTGTCCTTGGGCTTCCTAGAACCCAAAGAGGTGTAGACTCTATCTTTGTGGTGGTGGATAGGTTTAGCAAGATGGCACACTTTATACCATGCCACAAGGTGGATGATGCTTCCCACATCTCAAAACTCTTTTTCAGGGAAGTTGTGAGACTCCATGGTTTGCCTAGGACCATTGTGTCAAATAGAGATGCTAAGTTCCTTAGCCACTTCTGGAAAACCTTATGGGCTAAGCTAGGAACTAAGCTTCTTTTCTCTACCACTTGTCATCCACAAACTGATGGGCAAATAGAGGTAGTGAATAGGTCTTTATCCACCCTTTTAAGGGCTCTTCTGAAAAGCAACCATAAGTCTTGGGATGAGTATCTTCCTCATGTAGCATTTGTCTACAACAGGGGGGTTCATAGAACCACTAAGCAATCCCCTTTTGAGGTTGTCTATGGGTTCAATCCCCTAACACCCTTAGACCTCATTCCCCTCCCATTTGACACTTCTTTTATACATAAAGAAGGGGAATCTAGTTCAGAGTTTGTAAAGAAGTTGCATCAGAGGGTTAAGAACCAAATAGATGTTGGATCGAGTGGCCTCAGAATAATTAAGAAGGGGGGGGGGTTGAATCAATTATTCCTAAACCTTTACTAATTAAAAAATTACTCTTTTAAGGCTTTTACTAAATTGTTAAGAGAATGAGGAGTAGAAGAGAAACTTAATAGAAAGTAAAAGCGAAAATTAAATGCACAGCGGAAAGTAAAAGAGTAGGGAAGAAGGAAACAAACACACAAGAGTTTTTATACTGATTCGGCAACAACCTGTGCCTACATCCAGTCCCCAAGCGACCTGCAGTCCTTGAGATTTCTTTCAACCTTGTAAAAATCCTTTTACAAGCAAAGATCCACAAGGGATGTACCCTCCCTTGTTCTCTTTGAACCTAGTGGATGTACCCTCCACTAAAACTGATCCACAAGAGATGTACCTTCTCTTGTTCTCAATCAAACCCAAGTAGATGTACCCTCTACTTGTACCACAAAGGATGTACCCTCCAATGTGTTGAGACAAAGATCTCAGGTTGTTAAATCTTTGATACTTTGTGAATGGGGATACAAAAGAATTTTTAGGCGGTTAGTCCTTTGAACACTTTTGTATTAGGGAACGGGAAGAATCAAAAGAATTCTCAGACTGTGTCGTTTTGAATTCTTTGACAAGGGAGAAGGGAGACACAAAAGAATTCAAGCGGTTAGTCCTTTGTTCTTTTGGAAAAGGGAGAAGAGAGACACAAAAAGAATTCAGGCGGTTAGTCCTTGGCGAATTCTTTTTGGCAAAGGCAGAAGAGAATGAAAAGGATGAATAGCACAAGTTTTCAAGGTTTGGAAAACCAGAAAACTTCAGAAAGCTTTTGCTACAAATAAGAAGAAGAAGTTTCAAAGAGATTCAAGGCTTGTAAAGGATTGTATAAAATAAGTGTTCAAGATTAATGAAATGTAAAACAAAGCCTTGCTTTTATAGACTCTCCATGTCTGGTCAAGAAGACCATTCAGAAGAGTTATAACTTTTAGAAAACTTAAAACCCATTTGAAAAAGTCAAAACCTTTTTGAAGAGTTACATCTTTTGATTTTTTCAGAAATAGTCACTGGTAATCGATTACCAAATCAGTGTAATCAATTACACAAAGCTTTTGAGTGAAAGGATGTGACTCTTCACATTTAAATTTGAATTTCAACGTTCAAGGGCACTGGTAATCGATTACCAAAACATTGTAATCGATTACAGCCTTTTGAAAATAATTGGAACGTTGTAAATTCAATTTGAAAACTTTTTCAAACTCATTTTGCTACTGGTAATCGATTACAACAATATGGTAATCGATTACCAGAGAGTAAAAACTCTTTGGTAAAGGTTTTGTCAAAAACTCATGTGCTATTCAAAGTTTTGAAAAAAAAAACTTTTTAATACTTATCTTGATTGGGTCTTTTCTTCATTCTTGAATCTTGAGTCTTGAATCTTGATCTTGATTCTTTAGATCTTGAATCTTGAATCTTGATTCTAGGCTTTCTTCTTGAGTCTTGAATTCTTCTTGATTCTTGAACTCTTGACTTGTTCTTGATTCACTTGAGATGTTCTTTGATTCACTTGAGTTGTTCTTTGATCTTTGAGCCTTTTGTTCATCACCTTTGTCATTATCTTTTGTTGTCATCATTGTTATCATCAAAACACCTTTGAATCACATTCACCATGAAGCCTTGCTTCTACAATAGAGAACCAAACAAAGGTGTATTCAACTAAAGGCAATAAAGGAAGAAATGAGCTAGTTCTTAATGAGGGAGACTGGGTTTGGCTCTATCTTAGAAGGATAGATTCCCTACTAAAAGGAAATCCAAGCTTAGCCCTAGAAGGGATGTACCTTTCCAGGTCTCGAAGAGGATCAATAACAATGCCTATAGGTTGGACCTCCCAGAAAAGTATAGAGTCAACACCACCTTTAACATTTCTGATTTAATTCCTTTTGCAGGTGGAGCTGATATTGTGGAGGAGGAACCAATAGATTTGAGGTCAAATCCTCTTCAAGGGGGAGGGGATGATGCAATCCTCCCTAGGAAGGGACCAGTCACATGAGCCATAAGCAAGAGGCTCCAAGAGGATTGGGCTAGAGCTGTTGAAGAAGGCCCTAGGGTTCTCATAAACCTCAGGTTAGATTTCTGAGCCCATGGGCCAAGGTTGGGTCCACTTATCTTTGTACATATAAGAATATGATTTCATTATTTTTGGGCCTTGTATTTAGGGCTCCATAATGTAGGTAGGATACCCTAGAAATGTAGGATTTTTCAGCCCTAGTAAAGGACTCCATTGATGAAGAAGATCCAAGGCCTACAAGCTCCGCATGGAGCTACATCAGAAAATCTTAATTTTGAAGTTAAGATTTTAAAATCAGTAGATAAAAACCAATCTTCTACAAAATGCTTAATACAAGAAAAACAACAAAGAATCTCATTCATGTGAATGTTGTGATAAATTCAAAGAAGAAATTGTAGATTTAAAAATTGTTCTTGCCAAATTTACGCTTGGTAAAAATAATTTAGATATTATATTAGGAAAACAAAGATGTGTTTTTGATAAGGCTGGATTAGGATATAATCTTGAAAATCAACAAAAGATGTATAAAAACTTCTTTGCCTCCACTCAAAAGACTAGTTCTCCCTTCTTAACATGCTTTTATTGTGGTAAGAAAGGTCATAATGCATCAACATGTTATATTAGAAAGAATGGTAGTAGCATTGGAAAAATGGTATGGGTTCCAAAAGGATCCTTAGTCAAAACTAACATTCAAGGATCTAAGAAAATTTGGGTACCAAAATCAAAATATGATTATATGAATGATGGACTCCTTGAAGCAAAGTTGGTACATTGATAACAGTTGCTCCAAACACATGGCGGGAGATGCATCAAAGTTTCTTCATACTTCTCCCAAAAATAGTGAACATGTGACCTATGGAGACAACAACAAAGGTAAAATTTTTGGAGTTGGAAAAATAGGTATGAATTCTTCTACCTCCATAGAAAATGTTTTACTTATTGATGGTCTTAAACATAGTTTATCAAGTGTTCATCAATTATATGATAAAGGTCTTTTGCAATCATTTGATCTTCATAATTGCTTTTGATGAAGATTAACTCTATTAGGCCAAGAAATGGTACTTTGAACAGTATGACATGCTCTACTCTATTAATTCATTATAAACTGCTAAATGCTTTTCTTCTATCTGCTCATGATTTGTTTTTAATGTTGACAAAGAGAGAGAGATAGATAAAAGATAAGATAGTGAATTATCTAATTCTTTTGAGACAATTTTTTATATATGAAATCTATGAAATCTTCAAATTGTTTCATATAAGCAATCATTGCAAAATCAAGGGGGAGTAAACGACCAAAATAGATATTGTTTTTACTCCTAACCTACAGATGATTGTTATCATAAAAAAGGGGGAGAATGTGAATCATACAGGTTTTGATGATGCTGAAAAGAATTCACTTGATAATGATTGTCATCATAAAAAAGGGGGAGAATGTGAATAATGCAGGTTTTGATGATGTCGAAAAGAATTCACTTGATAATGATTGTCATTATCAAAAAGGTGGAGAATGTGAATGTATGAATACAGGGTTTTGATGATGCCAAAGTAGAATCAAACAAGGTTGATTCAACAAACATTCAAAGGTTAAGCATTGCTTCAAGATTAATTCAAGGTCAAGCAAACAAGATCAAGAAAAAGATAAGGCCTCAAACAAGCTCACTGGTTGATTATTTTTGCCTCAAAACAAATTATTTCCAAGAGATCAAAGGCACTGGTAATCGATTACCAGGCAGTGTAATCAATTACCAGAGACAATTTTGGAAATAAGCTTTTCAAAAAGGTTTTGAAATTTGAATTTTAAATCTTGTAATCGATTACCAGATGTTTGTAATCGATTACCAGTAACGACACTTTAGAAAACACTTTGAAAAGTCATGACCCTTCAAAATATAACTGTGTAATCGATTACTAGAAACCTGTAATCGATTACCAGTGAGAAAATTTCAGAAAAACTTTTTGAAAAGACACATCTCTTCAAACCATTTTGAAAAGGCACGATGGACCTATATATATGTGTGTCTAACTTTGAAAAGAAAAACGAGAGATTTTAAAAAGAGAACTTAATTGTCGAATGCTCTCTCAACAAATATTTGCCAAACACTTGCAAATCTATTGAGAATTCTTCTAGGATCTTCAATTTGTATCATCTACTCTAAAGGAGAGGAATCTTTCTGTTCATCTCAGAAACTCAGTTGTAATCAAGAGATTGGTTGTCTCTTGGATTGTGAGAATTGTAATCAAGAGACTGGTTGTCTCTTGGAGAATCTTGAACACAAGGGTGAGGGATCCCAAGGTGTGTTCAAAGTTTGTAAAGGATTTACAGAGATAGTGGAAAATCTCAAGTGTTGGATCAAGTGGCCTCAGAATAATTAAGAAGGGGGGTTGAATTAATTATGAACGTGTCATGACTAATTAAAAATTTATCCTTCTTAATGTTACTACATTCAATTAGGCTTTACTACTAAGTTATGAGAAAGTAAAGAACAGAAACAATAACTTAGACAAAAGTAAAGCGGAAATAAAAAGTGCATAGCGGAAAAATAAAGAGTGTAGGGAAGAAGAAAACAAACACAAGTTTTTATACTGGTTTGGCAACAACCCGTGCCTACATCTTGTCTCCAAGCAAAGATCCACAAGGGATGTACCCTCCCTTGTTCTCTTTGAACAACCAAGTGGATGTACCCTCCACTTGAACTGATCCACAAGAGATGTACCCTCTCTTCTTCTCAGTATTACAACCCAAGTAGATGTAAGCTCTACTTGTTCCACAAAGGATGTACGCTCCAATATGTTAAGACAAAAATTCTTAGGCGGTTAGTCCCTTGAATCTTTGTAAGGGGAAACAAAAGATATCTCAGGCGGTTAGTCCTTTGAAATCTTTTGTTTAAAGGGAAGAGGAAGAATCAAAAGAATTCTCAGGCGGTTAGTCCTTTGAATCTTTTAGCAAAAGGGAGAAGGAAGAAAAGATAGCACACTTTTGTTTTCTGCAGATTTTCAACTTGCAGAAAAAAAAACAGTTTTGAAACAAAGTTTAGAAAGCTTTTTGGCTAAGAAAAAGCAATGGGCAATAGTTAGAGAAAGATTGTGAAAAAGGATTGTTTTGGAAGAATATCATATCATGAACGAGTGCCAAAGTCATGCTTTTATAGACTCTTCATGTCTGGTCAAAGAAACCATTGGAAGAGTTATGACTTTTGAGAAAACCATGTTAATAGTTATAACTCTTAACTTTTTCTTCAAAACTATTCAATGGTAATCGATTACCACAAAAGGTGTAATCTATTACACAATGTATTTCATGAAAGGTTGTGACTCTTCACAATTGGATTTGAATTCCAACGTTCAGATTCACTTGTAATCGATTACTAATATAGTGTAATCGATTACACTATTTGAAAATCATTTTGGAATGTTGCAAACCATTTGAAAATATTTTGAAAAACAAACTGGTCACTGGTAATCGATTACTAGAGAGTAATCACTCTGGTATCTTAGAAAATTTGAGAAAATTCTTTTGTAAAACAAAACTGTGCTATTTGGTTTTTGAAAAAATCATTTAATACTTATCCTATATGAAGTCTTAACTTGTTGCTTCTTGATTTCTTCTCTTGAATCTTGAATCTTGGATTGGATTCTTGATGCTTGATCTTGAAGTCTTGAATCAATCTTGAATCAATCACTTGGGCTTTTGGCATCATCAAAATTGCTTGGTTCATTATCATGAAGCTTGCTTCTACATCAAGTGGTTTGCTTAAGGACTGGACGTAGGCATGGGAAGGGGTTGAACCAGTATAAATTGAGTTTGCATTTCTCTCTTCCCTTATCTCATTTATTTTATTGCAATCAATTTTGTCTTGCACGTTTAAAGAACATCGATTAAATTGATTGTTGCTTCTTCTTCTGCATTTTGAGCCTATAATTTAAAAGGGGGTTAAAGTTTGTTAGTGGGAAAATTTAAAACTTAATTCACCCCCCTCTTAAGTTATTGAGGCCACTTGTCCAACAGTGTGAGTCCCTGTGATTGCATCTGGCTGAAGGACAACATTAGTTGTCGAGTCACTTTTTCTGTGATCGACTCCTCCAGCTGGTCCCTGATTTTTTGTCTTCAAGAGCCATGGACGTAGACATGAGAGAACTCCTTGTAGCCGGTCCAAAGTATTGTTTAATTGCGACATTGGCTCCAGTAGCACAAACACGACTAGGGTGCTTTGGTCGCCCAATGGCAGTAGTCGGTACATCTCGACTGATGGAAGCTTGCTTGTGGAACTTCTATGGAGGCTGGATCTTTGAGCTTCAATGAGGTCCTTTAATGGTGTTTTTCCACCATGGAGATGCAGCGGAAGACAAAGGAGAAGAGGTGAGAGGAGGCACCATCCATTAGGGAATAAGCCATGGAAGAAGGAGCTTCACCACCAAGATGAGCCTTGGATAAGAAGCTTGGAGAGGGTGCTTCAATGGAGGAAAAGAAAGAGGGAGAGAAAGAGAGAGGGGAGAGCACGAAATTGAAGGAAAAAAAAGGGAGAGAAGTTGAACTTTGAGTTGTGTCTCACAAGACTCTCATTCATCAAAGTTACAACAAGTGTTACACATGTTTCTATTTATAGACTAGGTAGCTTCCTTGAGAAGCTTTCTTGAGAAAACTTCCTTGAGAAGCTTCTTTGAGAAAAATTCCTTGAGAAGCTAGAGCTTAGCTAGACACACCCCTCTAATAACTAAGCTCACCTCCTTGAGAAGCTTCCTTGAAAAGATTCCTAAAGAAGCTAGAGCTTAGCTACACACACCTCTCTAATAGCTAAGCTCACCTCCTTGAGATGAGAAGCTAGAACTTAGCTACACACCCTTATAATAGCTAAGCTCACCCCCATGACAAAATACATGAAAATACAAAAAAAGTCCATACTACAAAGACTACTCAAAATGCCTCGAAATACAAGGCTAAAACCCTATACTACTAGAATGGACAAAATACAAGGCCTAAACGAAGGAAAAAACCTATTCTAATATTTACAAAGATAAGCGGGCTCATACTTAGCCCATGGGCTCAAAATCTACCCTAAGGCTCATGAGAACCCTAGGGCCTTCCCTTGGATCTCTGGCCCAATCTACTTGGAGTCTTCTATCCAATGCCCTTGCGGGGTAGGATTGCATCATCGACGTCCATAGGCAACAAAGCTTCCCTGTGAGGCCTGCTCTTCCAGGGAACCCTATAGTCAACAAATGAAACAAATTTGGTTTAATTATAAAAGATGATCACTGACAAATGAGAGTCACTTACAATTATATCTGCAATTTCCTTTGCTGCCTTAGACGTTATTTGACCAGATTTTTTCATGTGGGCCATCTTCCACTTCATGTGTTGTCTAATAAAAGTTAAAGGGTCTCAACGATTGTGCCAGTGCTCCCGGATTGGGCCGCTTCCTCCAATCATTTCTTTTTCTTGTCCTCCATCAACTTTTCTTCTAGAAAATCATAATCCCTATGTGACAACACGTGAGGGGCAGTGTTTTGTTTCTGAATGGCCTACGCCTTCTTTCAAACATCCTATAATAATTAAAAATTAGGCTAACTTAATACGCTTGACAATAATGTGTAAATATGAAGTTTAAAAAACAATGAAAAGCAACTAACCTCCCATGAAGGGTCTCTACGGCTTTGACAAAACTGGTTCCATTTCTCTTTGCTTTTGTCATACTTTTCACATACTTTATCATCCCCGCCCCCATTGTCGTTTACTAGAGCTCATTTGGAGGTCAAATTTGACTTAAATTGCCTCTACCTCTCTCCTACAGTCTGAAATATTTTTTTCTTCATTCTCAAATTGGATGCTTCAGGAATATCAAATTCAACCTGCAGTACAATAAATATATTTTATAGTTAGTCATTTAAAATTTAAGGTTTTTAGTACACCCAATTACAACAACATTCAACATTTAATTGAAATACCTGAATATCCTCCCAGATCAAATCCTTTTGAGCTGCATGGACTTGTTTCCAATTATCAATTGTAACATCCACCTTATGGCGAGTAACGATCCCCAAATACATTCTTAATTTCTTTCTGTGGAGATCAACGACATTCCCAGTGGCAGGATCCACATGAACCATTGGTCTCTCCGCCTCAACTAGTCTAGTAGCCAATGATCTAAGCTGTGTTGCTTTTCTTGTCTTCTTCGGCGTAGACAGCAAATGTGCTGCTGACTCAAGAAGAGGAGGAGGAGAGTTGGGTGGTGTAGCCATGTGCCTGTTAAAAAACAACATTAATTAAACTCAACTGAAAACTATATTAAGTTATGTAATTGAAATTATGAAACCAAGTAAATATAAAATAAATTATATTATACGATGTTAATTAATTCTCTTTCATTATGATCATTACGATTTGCATGAACGTCATCAATTTCTTCTTCTCTGTTGACGTTAGGCGACATTTGTGTGGAGAAAGGACTGAGACAAGTATCAACGATTGAATCATCATCTTCAACATTAACACCAATTGTTTTTCCATGTAGAACCACTGACCACCTTTCATCATAAGGATCTTGAACATAAAACACCTGTTTAGCTTGTTCTGCCATGATAAAAGGCTCATTCTAATAAGCGAGCTTCTTTAGATCTACCAAAGTAAATATGAAATCATCGGTTCGCACACTGACATTGCTATCAAGTCACTTACACTTGAAAACACAGACAATGAATTTTACATAATTAAGCTCCCAGATTTCTTCATTGACTCCAAAGTAAGGCATAGAAGCTACACAGGGATTGTCATCATGTACAATAGCAAAGTGTTGAGATTCAACCGTCAGACTAACCCCACTGTTTTAGGTTGTATTCTTGTCATCTTGTGATTTTGTGTAGAACGAATACTTGTTGATATCATATCCTTGCCAAGTTATAACATTTCTTTTAGCCCATCTGCTAACTTCCTTAATGTTTTAGAAACATTATCAATACCAAAGATTGTATCTTTAAACCAATTTAGGAAAGTCTTGTTATGCTCTTTCAACACCCTATTCTTGATCATTTTTGGGTTACTTCCTTGACTAAAGCTTCATGACGAACTATGTATAGCAGAACTTCATTATTGTTATTTAGTATATACATATGAGCTTGTTGCAATTCTTCTAGACTTGGAGTGGTAACATGCAATTCTCTTGAACCTTTACCTCTCACTTTCTCATCATGCCAAGACTCGGGAAGTCCAACAGGTTTTTCGTTTTCAATGTATTTTGAACAAAACTCAATAGCTTCTTTTGCAATGTACCTTTCAACAATAAATGTTTCAGGATGATGTAGATTCTTTGTATACCCTTTTAAGATCTTCATATATTGCTCAACCAGGTTCATTCACCACAAATAAACGAGACCACAACATTTAATTTTCCTTACCAGATGAAAAATTAAGTGAACCATGATGTCAAAAAATGAATGAGGAAAATACATCTCTAACTGACACAAGATAATAGCAGCCTTGTTTTCCAGCTCATCTAACTTGACAGGATTAATGACTTCGCTACATATATCATTAAAGAAAAAGCTCAGGCGAGTTATAGCATGCCTCACTTTGTTAGGAAAAATCTCTCGTATTGCCACGACTAATAATTATTGCATCAAGAGGTGACAATCATGAGACTTTAAGGCAACTAACTTCATATCCTTAAACTGTATAAGGCTCTTAATATTTGAAAAGTATCCCTGTGGCACTTTGACACGGCACAAACACTGACATAAACTTATCTTCTCCTTTCTAGACAAAGTATGACAAGCTGGAGGCAAGTATATTTTCTTACCATCAGACCTTGGATGTAACTGGTCTCATATACCTATCTCAGCTAGACCTTGACGAGTATTCAAACCATCCTTTATATACCTTGAATGTTAAGAAGCGTGTCAATGACACTATCACACACATTTTTGTCCACATGCATAACATCAATACAATGTCTGACATCTAGATCGAACCAGTATGGAAGATCAAACAATATTGACCTTTTCTTCCATATGCAAGTTTTACTTCTTTTTTTCCTTCTTTTGGGTTTTTCCGAATATAGTATTGATGTCCTCAACCCGCTTAAGAACCTACTGACCAATTAACAGTATTGGCATTATTTCATACTCATGACTTCCATTAAAAGCTTTTTTCAATCACCGATAAGGGTGATAAGATGTTAGAAACCGTCGGTGCCAGGTGTATACTAATTTTCTTCCATGTTTCAGTTGTACATAACTTGTGTCTTCTTCACAGATATGGCATGCATGATGGCCCTTAACATTGTATCCACTCAAATTTTCATATGCTTGAAAATCATTAATGGTACAAAATAGCACTGCACACAACTGGAATGTCTCATTTTGGTACCCATCATACACGACAACCCCCTCGTCCTACAAATTTGTTAAGTCTTCAATCAACGGACTGAAATAAACATCAATGTGATTTCTTGGCTGTCTTGGACCGGTTATCATCATAGACAACATTATGTATTTTCGCTTCATACATAACCAAGGAGGCAAGTTGTAAATTACTAGCAAAGCAGGGCACGAACTATTTTGATTGCTTAAACTACCAAAGGGATTCATTTCGTTAGTGGCAAGTGCAAGCCTAAGATTTCTTGCCTCTTTTTTGAAATCCAGATACAAATGATTAATCTTCTTCCATTGAGAGGAATCGGCTGGATGGTGGAGCATTCCATCACAATTTCTCCCATTTGCATACCATGTAAAGTCTTTTGCATCATGTGCATTAGCAAACAAACGCTTGAACCTTGGAATGATCAGAAGATACCATAACACCTTTGCTGGGGGGCCTTTTTTGTGCTTTCATCACTGCTACACTCATCATCATCCTTCACTTTGTACTGTGATAACCCACACCTGGGGCATTTATGCATTTCTTGATACTCATGTTTGTACAATATGCAATCATTAGGGCATGCATGTATTTTCTGATACTCCATACCCATCAGACACAATATCTTCTTTGCCTAATAATAACCTCTTGGCAACATGTTTTCCTCTAGAAGTATATCCTACATTACCTGAAGTAGTGAAGTGAAGCTTTTGTCACTCCACCCATATCAAGCCTTGACATTAACTAGACTTAACACCACTGACAACAACGTCAATGACTTCTTGCACCCCAGATACAAAGGCTTCTTCAAATCACTTTCCAATGTATCATACATAGGGGCATATGCTTGCTGAAAAAACTCTTGTCCTAGATCATGAATCATATCCTCTAATCGATCTCTCATTTCTACATCAATTGGTTCAGTTTGGGACCCCCTTTGCATGTCTATCAATTCACCATGATATCCACATTGTATAACTTTTCTTAATCCTATCACACAAAAGATGTTTTCATATGTCCTAGTATTTTTCGTCTCCCATTCAAATAGTTTATACAAGGACAAAAATATTTTCCATCCTCATCCAGTTGACTTCTTTCAGAGGCAAATTGTAAGAACTGTTCAACGCCTTCCTTATATGCAGGGCTCATGCGACTTGCATTCATCCAACTTTTATCCATCTAATTAATAACTCTGTGATACTCACAAAGTTATTCCATGCATGAAAATCTCACTTTTTTCATTAAAGGTGTGGCCCTATCCCATTTAGGAAGACATTTTTTTATAGTATATTCATATGTAAAGGTTAAGTTTCTTTTCTTAAATTTGACAAAATTTTGGCAGCAATTTGCATTGATCTCCAAGTACACGACATGAAAGCGGTGTCATGAATTCCACCACAATGAAGTATGCACTCAGAGAACAAAGTGAAATGCATTGTACCGAAATTTCATCAAATTTAAGAAAAGAGACATAACCTATACGTATGAATCTACTATAAAAAATGACTCTTCCCAAATTGTTTAAACGAACAATTCAAGATTCAATACATCGATTAATCCAAAATGTCCAGAAGAATCATTGTATTGAATCTCAAATGGGAAACTAAGGTTCACTCATAATGAATATAAGTTGTATTTAAAGCAATAGTCATTAATAACATAATACAAGTTATAAAAACATTTATAACAAAAAAAAAAGCCTGAAAAGAGTACGAAAGACATTCATACCTGGTGAAGATGGTCACTAAACAATCTGCAATAATGAATGTAGTGATAACGATGCAAACAAGAAAATGAAAAGTGCCTACAAATTACAATTACAATGTCAGTACCCTTTATATACAACAATAACATCTTGGGTTATTACTCTGCTTTAGTTTATTGACCGCAAATGACCATATTATATGATGCAATCCTCCCTAGGAAGGGACCAGTCACCAGAGCCATGAGCAAGAGGCTCCAAGAGGATTGGGCTAGAGCTGCTGAAGAAGTCCCTAGGGTTCTCATGAACCTTAAGGTAGATTTCTGAGCCCATGGGCCAAGGTTGGGTCCAATTATCTTTGTACATATTAGATTAGGATGTCATTATACTTGGTCCTTGTATTTAGGGCTCCATAATGTAGGTAGGATACCCTAGAAATATAGGATTTTTCAGCCCTTGTATTTTAGGGCACCTAGACTAGTTTTTGTATTATGGGTAGTTTTGTAATTTCACATTCACTAAGTGAATATTTGATGTGTGTGTTGAGAAATAAATTTAATTGAATTGGTAGAAGCCCAATCCAATTAAATTTAGAGGGGGAAGTGAGCATTTGCTCACTACACCCCATTGCCACATCATATAGTCATACTTTGTGCATGTCCTTCATGCTTTACATGCCTCATGACACCTAAGCACAATTAGTGGCGAATCTTGGAATTGATCTTGGATTAGTGGGTTGAACCGTAACTGCAATTCACTAATCATAATTAGTGAAGTTTTGGCTCCAAAATTTGGCTCCACAAATTCAATTTCAAATTCAAGTGAAATTTGAATTGAAATTTGAATTTCCCTCCAATTTTGTGTGACACTTAGGCTATAAATAGAGGTCATGTGTGTGCATTTTTTCAACTTTGATCATTTGAAAATTAAACTTCAGATTTCAGAGCTCTTTTAGAGCATAAAATTTTGTGCTCTTCTCTTCCTCTCCCTTCATTCATCTCCTTCTTCCTCCAAGCTCTTATCCATGACCTCCTGTGGTGGTGAGCTTCTTTTAGACTCATCTTCTCCTTGAAGTGGCGTCTCCTCTCTCTCTTCCTTCGCCATTCCACTGCCATTCATCTTCCAAGAAGCAAATGAATCCATTGATGAAGAAGATCCTAGGCCTACAAGCTCCAATGGAGCTTACATCATGTGGTATCAAGAGCATCTTCATCTAGGTGATGTTCTTTTTGCTTCCTCTATCTTTTTGTTCGGTGAATTCTCTTTAATTCCTTGCTCTTCATCTTATTCTCCATGTATATCCTCGATTTTCTTGTTGTTTGGTGCTGTTTAGAGTATATTCAAGAAAATAAACCGATTAAATCTTAGATCTACACTTGTTCTTGCATTTCTATTGTTCTTCATCATGTTTTTGTGTTGATTTTAGGTTCTATCATTTTTCATTCATAATATTCTTGTGCTGAACCTTAGATCTAAATTTTCTTCCAAAATATTGATTAGAAAAAAAAAACACAAAAATCTAAGTGTAAATCACTTAATCCATGTTGTCTTAGAGTCATGTTTAGTCATAGTAATTGTCACATTATATTTTAAGTTTGTGTTGAATTTTTCTTTTTGTTGATTGGATTCTAGATACATTTCTTGTCATTCTTAGCCTATCTTTTGAATTTTGAGTCTAATTCATGCATGTTATTTAGTTCATAACATGTTCTAAATCAATTCCTTGAAGTAGTCTTGTTGTTGAACTCTTTTTTTCTTCTTCTAAGTTTCCTACATGATGCCTAGGATGAAGTTGAGTTGTGGTGCTTAGTTGTGGCTGGATTTGTGAATCAAAACAAGTCTTAAGCTCTCTTGAATTTTGTTATTCAAGATAATTGAGTATAAGAAAACACAAATTGTAACTATCCAAGACTTAAGCAACATAAACACTACTCTTGATTTCTAGGTTGAAATCGCTGGTGCTGGCAACTTGAACATACGAACTTGTATAAATTACTAGGAATTGGTCACTACGTGTTTTGAACTGACATTTTTACTGAATTTTCTAGACATCTGGAAAAAATTTTGAAAAAGGAACCAAGTGATTTCGATTAAAGGAAAAAATAAGAAAAATCATACAAGTTGGCAAAAAAAAACAGTGTCCAGGAAAAAAAAAGTGAAAGGGAAGTGTGCTTGTTGTTTTGGCTCAAAATCTGTTCTATAATTGGTGCCTATTTTATATCAATCCTAGTTCTGAAATTTCAATTGAAAATTACTGTGAATACAAGTTCCAAAACTAGAGGTTTCTTGAGTTTTTTTTATAGTTTTTTTTACTCTACTCTAGAGCCATTCTAAGTTTCTCTTTAAGTCCTAACTTGCTTTTATGTGCTTTTCATTGCTTTAATTGTTGAATAATCCTTGAAAATTTTTCTTGTTAAAACTCTATTGGTTTAGATTTCATTTCATTTTTTGGGTCTTTGGTTATTGCTTGTCTCTTTGTTTCCTTGTTTGTGAGTTGCCATATAGGGAATTTGAAAGGAGGATTAGTGTCATCCCTTGAAGAATTTGAGTCAAGAAGCAAGGTGAAAACCACCTTAAGAGCTATTGGACTAAGAAGCACTCCAAATTGAGTGAATCACCAAAGAGAGAACAACCACCAAAATTGAGAACCTTTTTGTAATTTTGTAATTGACAATTTTCTTACTTTCATTGCTTCCAAATTTTGTAACAAAAATGCCTTTCATTGGAAGTAAGTTGGGAGCCTCCAATAGGTCACCCTACTTCCATTTGTGTGTAATAATTTTAGGCAATTTTCCTTTAGGATTGTGAGTGTTTTGTTGGGAACCTTAAATGTGGTCATCCAAACACTCTTAGGATTCGCCTAGTTTTTGCTTACTTCCATTGTCAAACTGCCTAGATAGCTTATCTTTTACCAATTAGTTTTTACCTTATCTTTCACACCTTTTTTAGTGTTTATTTTGGCTAGTTTCAACCATAGTTTCTTTTACCTTTTGTTTTCAAACCCCCAACAAGAAAGAACCATAACTTAGGAACCAACATGAGTCTTCATTCTTCATCTAGTGTTAATGGTAAGGGTTCTACTCCTAAGGACCCCTTGTATAAGATATTAGATGAGTTGAGATCCCTTAAGTTGTGGAAAGAAAAACAAGAGAGAAAAGAAAAAGGTAAAAAAAGAGTGGAAGAAATAAGTCAAGATGAAAGAGACAAAATAAGAGAGAAAGAAAGAAGAAAAATAATGAAAGAAATAAAAAGAGAAAAACATGCCTCCTTTAGTAGTCATGACTCTTGCAAGAGTTTAAGTGAAGAACTTAGTGACTATTATAGAGGGCGCCATAGTTCACATACTAAACATCACTCTCAAGAGGTTAACATTAGCCTCCCATATTTCCATGGAAAAGATAATGTTGAGGCCTACTTAGATTGGGAAATGAAGGTTGAACAACTCTTTGCTTGCCAACATATTAGCGAAGAGAGAAAAGTTCCATTGGCTACCCTTAGCTTTCAAGTGTATGCCCTCTATTGGTGGACTTCCCTTGTTTAGGAACAAAGGATTCATGGGGATTCTCCAGTAGAGTATTGGAATGATCTTAAGAGTGCCCTTAGGAAGAGGCACATTCCCTCCTACTATGAAAGGGAGCTTATGGACAAGCTCCAAAGGCTTAGACAAGGGAGTATGAGTGTTGAAGAATATAGACAACAAATGGAACTACTCTTTTTAAGAGTTGGACTTAGGGAGGAGGAAAGAACAAGCATAGCTAGGTTCCTTAGTGGGCTTAATATAGAAGTGAGGGACAAGGTTGAACTCCTTCCATATAGGGACCTAGATAAGCTAGTCCAACTTTGTATAAGAGTGGAGCAACAACTTAAAAGAAAGCCTTCTTCAAAATCTTATGGATCTCACTCTTATCCAAGGAAGGACCAAGCTCATGGAATTTTGGGGGCTGCACCTTCAAAACCCAAGGAAGATAAGGGTAAGACCATAGAGAATTACACCCCTTAGACTAGTTCCCAAGAAAGGACTAGCAACATTAAATGCTTCAAATATCTTGGGAGAGGTCACATTGCCTCTCAATTCCCCACAAAGAAAACCATGATCATGAGGGGTCAAGACATTTATAGTAGTCAAGAGGAGACTACTTCTTGCATTTCCTCTAGTGGAAGTAAAGATGATGTAAGGGGTGAAGAGTTTAGTGAGGAAGTCTACCCCCATGAAGAAGGTGACCTCTTAATGGTTAAAAGGCTCCTTGGAGGTCAATCTTGTGATCTATCACAATCCCAAAGAAAGAACATCTTTCATACAAGATGCAAAATTTTAGATAAAACTTGTTCTCTCATTGTGGATAGTGGATCTTGTTGCAATTTTTGTAGCACAAGATTAGTTTCCAAGTTGAACCTCACTATCATTCCCCACCCAAAACCTTATAAACTTCAATGGCTCAATGAGCAAGGGGAAATGATAGTTAACCAACAAGTGAAGGTACCTTTCTCCATTGGAACATATAAGGATGAAAATTGTGATATAGTACCCATAGAGGCAGTACATATTCTTTTAGGAAGGATGTGGCAATTTGATAGGAAGATCATTTACAATGGCCTAACTAATGACATTACCCTCACCCATCTTGTGTTGCATCCTTAAACACCTTCACAGGTGGCCAAAGATCAACTAACTATGAAAGATAAGAGGGATGAGGAAGAAAAATTAGAAAAACAAAAGAAAAAGAAGGATAGTAAGGCCTTGTCTTCAAAGGCCAAGGGGAAGGAAAAAGAGGGAAAGGATTCCTCCAAGAAGATTGTTAAGAAGGAAAATCATTTTGCAACAAAAGGTGATATTAAAAGAGCACTCCTTCTTAAACAATCTTTCTACCTTCTCCTATCAAGGGAAACATCCCTTAGCACTGCCACAATTCCTACATTTGAGACCTTACCCCTAAAGGTCCAAGAACTCTTACATGAATTTGGTGATATATTTCCCAAAGAGATACCCCTTGGGCTACCTCCTTTAAGGGGAATAGAACACCAAATAGATTTAGTCCCAGGAGTAAGCCTTCCTAATAGGCCAGCCTATAGGACTAACCCTCAGGAGACTAAGGAGATAGAGTCTCAAGTTAAAGAATTTTTGGAGAAGGGTTGGGTCTAAGAGAGCCTAAGCCCATGTGCTGTGCAAGTGTTGTTGGTGCCCAAAAAGGATGGTACGTGGAGAATGTGTACAGATTGCAGGGCCATCAACAACATCACTATAAAGTATAGGCACCCCATTCCTAGACTTGATGATTTGCTTGATGAGTTGCATGGTGCCAATATCTTTTCAAAATTGATCTTAAAAGTGGTTATCACCAAATCAGGATGGAAAAGGGTGATGAGTGGAAAACCGCTTTCAAGACCAAGTTTGGTTTATATGAATGGCTAGTGATGCCTTTTGGGCTCACTAATGCACCAAGCACCTTTATGAGGCTTATGCATCATGTCTTAAGGGATTTCATAGGTAGATTTGTAGTTGTTTATTTTGATGATATTTTAGTGTACAGTAGGAGCCTAGATGATCACTTAGGACATCTCAGACAAGTTCTTTCAGTCCTTAGGAAAAACACCCTCTTGCAAATATAGAGAAGTGTACCTTTTGTGTAGATAATATAGTTTCCTTAGGGTTTGTAGTTGGTAGAAATGGGGTCCAAGTGGACCCTGAGAAAATCAAGGCTATCCAAGAATGGCCCACCCCAAAAAATGTGGGAGATATTAAGAGCTTCCATGGGTTAGCAAGCTTCTATAGAAGGTTCGTTCCTAATTTCTCTACAATTGCATCACCTCTCAATGAGCTGGTGAAGAAGAATGTGGCATTTACCTGGGGTGAAAAACAAGAGCAAGCCTTTGCTTTTGTCAAAGAAAAGCTTACTAAGACACCTGTTCTAGCTCTTCCTGACTTTTCTAAAACTTTTGAGCTAGAATGCGATGCCTTTGGAGTGGGAGTTGGAGCTGTATTGTTACAAGGTGGGCACCCTATTTCTTATTTTAGTGAAAAACTTCATAGTGTCACCCTCAACTACCCCACCTATGATAAAGAGCTTTATGCCTTAATAAGAGCCCTCCAAACTTGGAAACATTACCTTGTTTCCAAGGAATTTGTCATTCATAGTGATCATCAATCACTTTAGTACATTAGAGGACAAAGCAAGTTAAACAAAAGGCATGCAAAATGGGTAGAGTACCAAGAGCAATTTTCATATGTTATCAAATACAAAAAGGGAAAAACAAATGTGGTAGCTGATGCCTTCTCTAGGAGACACACATTGTTTTGCTCCCTAGGAGCTCAAATTTTAGGATTTGATAACATTAGGGACTTGTTTGCTTTAGATGAACATTTCTCTCCCATTTACGAGAGTTGTGGGAAAAGGCCCAAGATGTATTCTATTTGGTTGAAGGGTATTTGTTCAAAGAGGAAAAGCTTTGCATACCCCGAGGATCCATTAGGAAATTACTTGTGAAAGAGAGCCACGAGGGTGGGCTCATGGGCCACTTTGGGATAGACAAGACTCTTGTCTTACTCAAAGAAAAGTTTTATTGGCCCCATATGAAGAAAGATAGGTTTAGCAAGATGGCACAATTTATACCCTGCCACAAGGTGGATGATGCTTCCCACATCTCAAAACTCTTTTTCAGGGAAGTTGTGAGACTCCATGGTTTGCCTAGGACCATTGTGTCAGATAGAGATGCTAAGTTCCTTAGCCACTTATGGAAAACCTTATGGGCTAAGCTAGGAACTAAACTTCTTTTCTCTACTACTTGTCATCCACAAACTGATTGTCAAACAGAGGTAGTGAATAGGTCTTTATCCATCTTTTTAAGGGGTTTTCTGAAAGGCAACCTTGGAATGAGTATCTTCCTTATGTAGAATTTGCCTACAACATGGGGGTTCATAGAACCACCAAGCAATCCCCTTTTGAGGTTGTCTATGGGTTCAATCCCCTAACACCATTAGACCTCATTCCCCTTCCACTAGACACTTCTTTTATACATAAAGAAGGGGAATCTAGGTCAGAGTTTGTAAAGAAGTTGCATGAGAGGGTTAAGAACCAAACAAAGGTGTATTCAAATAAAGGCTATAGAGGAAGGAAAGAGCTAATTCTTAATGAGGGTGACTGGGTTATGCTCCATCTTAGGTAGGATAGATTCCCTACTAAAAGGAAATCCAAGCTTAGCCCTAGAGGGGATGGACCTTTCCAGGTTTTGGAGAGGATCAATAACAATGCCTATAGGTTGGACCTCCTAGAAGAGTATGGAGTCAACACCACTTTTAACATTTTTGATTTAATTCCTTTTGAAGGTGGAGCTGATATTGAGGAGGAGGAACTAACAGATTTAAGGTCAAATCCTCTTCAAGGGGGAGGGAATGATGCAATCCTCCCTAGGAAGGGACCAGTCACTAGAGCCATGAGCAAGAGGCTCCAAGAGGATTGGGCTAGAGCTGCTGAAGAAGGCCCTAGGGTTCTCATGAACCTTAAGGTAGATTTCTGAGCCCATGGGCCAAGGTTGGGTCCAATTATCTTTGTACATATTAGATTAGGATGTCATTATACTTGGTCCTTGTATTTAGGGCTCCATAATGTAGGTAGGATACCCTAGAAATATAGGATTTTTCAACCCTTGTATTTTATGGCACCTAGACTAGTTTTTGTATTATGGGTAGTTTTGTAATTTCACATTCACTAAGTGAATATTTGATGTGTGTGTTGAGAAATAAATTTAATTGAATTGGTAGAAGCCCAATCCAATTAAATTTTAGAGGGGGAGGTGAGCATTTGCTTACTACACCCCATTGCCACATCATATAGTCATACTTTGTGCATGTCCTTCATGCTTTACATGCCTCATGACACCTAAGCACAATTAGTGGCGAATCTTGGAATTGATCTTGGATTAGTGGGCTGAACCATAACTGCAATTCACTAATTATAATTAGTGAAGTTTTGGCTCCAAAATTTGGCTCCATAAATTCAAGTGAAATTTGAATTTCCCTCCAATTTTGTGTGACACTTGGGCTATAAATAGAGGTCATGTGTGTGCATTTTTTTAACTTTGATCATTTGAAAATTAAACTTCAGATTTCAGAGCTCTTTTAGAGCACAAAAATTTTGTGCTCTTCTCTTCCTCTCCCTTCATTCATCTCTTTCTTCCTCCAAGCTCTTATCCATGGCCTCCTATGGTTGTGAGCTTCTTCTAGACTCATCTTCTCCTTGAAGTGGCATCTTCTTTCTCTTTTCCTTCTCCATTCCGCTGTCATTCATCTTCCTAGGCCTACAAGCTCCAATGGAGCTTACATCATTATATAAAGAAGGAACAAGAACAAAATAGATTTAATATGTTTCAAGAATCTGCAATGAATAAAATCAAAGAAAAGAAATTTCACACACTAACAGAATCGTAATTTATATATAATTAAATTAATAACAAGTAATGACTAATCCAATTTAGTCAATGACCAATCAATACATCTATAAATACAACTACTAATTCTAATCTTGGAGCCTACACTAATACAAAGATAGTGTAAATTAAAAGTCTGAATTAAATTGGTAAAAACAAAATTTTTCATTAAAAGATGGGTGTAAGAGTTTTTACTCGCTTAAATTGACGGTTACACAACCATCTTTATTTTTAAAAAACAAGAAACAATATTCCTAATAAAGAAAAAAGTCGCTTAGCATCAATAAGATCCCACAATTGAATCCAATATATAAAAATGCAAATACAAGGTGATTATTAACTTGGGCCTGAGACCCACAACAACTAAATTAACCTATAACTCAAACCCCACAATATTAATCCATTATGTACCCAAACTACCTTTGAGTCCATCGGTAAGCAAAAAAAAAAACAAACAAGGATCATTCACAGCTTAATTTAAACTTAGATTGAGAAGTTCACATGAATTATCAAGTTGGGCTTAAAACCCCACGAGTACAAAAAAAAAACCAAACCCAATGAACACATTTTCCACCCACGAAGACAATACAAAGGTACTACACATTGATACCAATCATCCCCAAGCTTAGTATTCCCGAACTATGGATATGATATGACAGAGATACAAAATTTGTGATTAAGATTAAAGAATCATAAGATTCAGCTTCTTCAACTAGCTTAGCTTAAAACCTTTTTGGACCATGTTTCGTGTTAGGAATAGAGAGCACACTTTCAGTACGAATATGAGTCAGTTAATACACCAAACATCGCACATTTTCAAGAACAAAGAGCACATTTTAGACATGAAGCAAAAGCATTTCTCAATGAACACATTTTCAGGTACTAACCTGGGGAGGAAGTCACGAGGGAATTGGACATGAAACCAAAGAAGGCTTCAAGTCGCAAGGTAGAGATAATACAAAACAATGACGAGGTCGCAGCAAAACATGGGTGAGGCAGTGACGGTGTTACAGTAGAACGCGGGAGCACCTTTGTAATGACCCGCCTCGTCGTTACGATATCACCACTCTAATAACTGAAAAATTAAATTCTTTTTCTTTCTTTTATGAAAACTCCATTATTTTTACTTATGAAAATCATAGTAAATTTGAATTTCACAAATATATATATATATATATATATATATATATATATATATATATATATATATATATATATATATATATATTGTCCCCAAACACGCACCAATGTTTGACCGAATACATGAATATTATGTCATTCATCCACAATAGATATATCGCATCCCATTCGTTAAAAACATAGTTTTTCTTGAAAGAAAATCAGCATGCAATAGGGACATGCAGATATTCTCAGAGCTAGGTTCCCTGACCCTAACTATGGTGTCAAAATAGTAAATTTTATAATAACTCCCCTCACCTATCGTGAGCTCTCCGTCAGTTTCTCTTTGCATCACTTAGAGGTCTCTCTCTCGTTCACGCTTGTCAGTCCAACGCAAGTCTCTATTACACCAAAACAAAAGGAATTTAGCATAGGCTTCAAAAACAAGATCAAAGGAAACATTCGGGGTCAAATACCACTGTCAAAACATAAGGGATAGAGGGGTATTTCGGGTTCTACAGAAAAGAAACATCTTTTTGAAATTCCGATCACGCCAATGTGACCGGGGTTTAGTGAATGCCGCAAAAATAACCTCAAGGTCATAAAAAGATAACTTTTACAATGTCTCATTCTCTAGGATTTTTCAAAGGAAGTGTAAAAACACCCTATAACAGTACCCAACACATAAGAGACACTAAGAGGAACTCAAACTAGCTAGGAGAAGGCTTAGAAGTCAAGGTTACCTTAGAGAAACTTTGAAATGGAGGATTGAGGGATTTTCTCCACCGAATTCTGAGGATTCTGCTCTGATTAAAGTGTTCCTCTTGGTGTGGGGGTCCAACGGCAAGCAACAGCGGCTCATAGCGGCCACTGGTGGTCTTGGGTGGTGGAAAATAAGGTTTTAGGGTTTGGGAGACGTTTTTGGGGGAAGAGGTGAGTGAAATTGTGTTTTTCACGCTAAGGACGTATTTATAACCTGCAACATTTGCTTAGCGGGCCTTCTGGGCGCTCAGTGCACTTCCTCTCGGTTGGAAATGGGCTTAGTGCAGCTTTGGGCCGCTCAGCACAATTCCCCTCGGTTGGAATTGCGCTTAGCGTGCCTTTCTCGCTTAGCGGGAGACTAAAAGTTATTATTTTCAAGATCCCAACGGTCAGACAGTAGGAACATATCTTAGGGATATCCAGACAAAATTTGAAGATGATGCAACAGTTAACGAATCTGGTGTCGCGATTTCATTGAACTAGGTTTTGGTAAAATCTAAAATCTCATACTTTCAACTTAGCTCAACAAAACTCCACATAATTCAACATCCATATCAAGAAATTCACACATGACTAGTTCAAGGCATACTTCAACTCATTCAAGTCTATCATGTAGTCAAATAACACAACAAAATAATCAAACATCAAATATAATTACTAATAATATATATATCAGGGTGTTACAACCTTCGCGAGTGATGGTGGTGAGACTGAGCACGAGGACCTTCGCGAAGGAGAGGACTGTCACGAGGGTGAGAGTGAGAGCTCTGGTGAAGGGTGAGAGTGAGAGCGAGACTGAAGCGCCATGGACAGAGAGAGTGAGAGTGAGAAGCACGAAAGAAAATTATAAATAGGATAGCACAACGTTGGTTTTTTCCAAAAATCAATGTTAACGCGTTTTGTTAACAACAATTTTTCAAAAAAAATGATGTTAACAAAAGTTCATTAACATTGATTTCTAAAAAACTGATGTTAACGAACTCACATCGGTTTTTGAAAAAACCGATGTCAACGAATTCATGTTATTTATGATTATGCCATCGTGTTTTCATTAACATCGATTGTATCGAAAAATGATGTTAGCCTAGCGATTTTAAAAGTATATTTTCTAGTAGTGGGAGTAGACAATGGCCATGAAATACCTTTCCGACATTTTTGTTAGAAGCAGCGAGTGACAACATCGTGCACATGGGAAACCTAGATCTATTTTTTGAAGATATCATAATACCGACCATTGTTTCTTCTTTGTGACACCCCTATTTATCCTTCATAGGCGAATGTTGATGGTGTTGGATCGAGTGGCCTCAGAATAATTAAGAAGGGAGGGTTGAATTAATTATTCCTAAAACTTTACCAATTAAAAATTACTCTTTTAAGGCTTTTACTTTTGTTGTTAAGAGAATATGGAGTAGAAGAGAAACTTAACAGAAAGTAAAAGCGAAAATTAAATGCACAACGGAAAGTAAAAGAGTAGGGAAGAAGGAAACAAACACACAAGAGTTTTTATACTGGTTCGGCAACAACCCGTGCCTACCTCCAGTCCTCAAGCGACCTGGGGTCCTTGAGATTTCTTTCAACCTTGTAAAAATCCTTTTACAAGCAAAGATCCACAAGGGATGTACCCTCCCTTGTTCTCTTTGAAACCCTAGTGGATGTACCCTCCACTAGAACTAATCCACAAGAGATGTACCCTCTCTTGTTCTCAGTCAAACCCAAGTAGATGTACCCTCTACTTGTACCACAAAGGATGTACCCTCCAATGTGTTAAGACAAAGATCTCAGGCTGTTAAACCTTTGATACTTTGTGAATGGGGATACAAAAGAATTCTCAGGCGGTTAAACCTTTGAACGCTTTTGTATTAGGGAATGGGAAGAATCAAAAGAATTCTCAGACTGTGTCATTTTGAATTCTTTGACAAGGGAGAAGGGAGACACAAAAGAATTCAGGCGGTTAGTCCTTTTTTCTTTAGGAAAAGGGAGAAGAGAGACACAAAAAGAATTCAGGCGATTAATCCTTGGCGAATGGCAAAGGGAGAAGAGAATGAAAAGGATGAATAGCACAGGTTTTCAAGGTTTAGAAAACCAAAAAACTTCAGAAAGCTTTTGGTACAAAGAAGAAGAAGAAGTTCAAAGAGATTCAAGGCTTGTAAAGGATTGTATGAATAATTGTTCAAGATTGTTGTTGGAAAGATTGATTCGGAATGCAAAACAAAGCCTTGCTTTTATAAACTCTTGATGTCTGGTCAAGAAGGCCATTCAGAAGAGTTATAACTTTTTAGAAAAACTTAAAACCCATTTGAAAAAGTCAAAACCTTTTTGAAGAGTTACATCTTTAGATTTTTCAAAAACAAACACTGGTAATCGATTACCAAATATGTGTAATCGATTACACAAAGCTTTTGAGTGAAACAATGTGACTCTTCACTTTTAAATTTGAATTTCAACGTTCAAGGACACTGGTAATCGATTACCAAAACATTGTAATCGATTACAGCCTTTTGAAAATATTTGGAACGTTGTAAATTCAGTTTGAAAACTTTTTCAAACTCATTTTCCTACTGGTAATCGATTACAACAATATGGTAATCGATTACCAGAGAGTAAAAACTCTTTGGTAAAGGTTTTGTCAAAAACTCATGTGCTGTTCAAAGTTTTGAAAAACTTTTTAATACTTATCTTGATTGAGTCCTTTCTTTATTCTTGAATCTTGAGTCTTGAATCTTGATCTTGATTCTTGAGATCTTGCATCTTGAATCTTGATTCTTGATTGTAGGCTTTCTTCTTGAGTCTTGAATTCTTCTTGATTCTTGAACTCTTGACTTGTTCTTGATTCACTTGAGATGTTCTTTGATTCACTTGAGTTTTTCTTTGATCTTTTGAGCTTTTTGTTCATCACCTTTGTCATCATCTTTTGTTGTCATCATTGTTATCATCAAAACACCTTTGAATCATTGTTGATTCATCATGAAGCTTTGCTTCCACAATCTCCCCCTTTTTTATGATGACAACTTCAGAAATCAAGAAACACACACACACTTTTTCCTAGTCGATCACTCTTATAAATGCTCCCCCTTTGTTTTTGAATTTATGCTTATCTTAAAATTAAATTATTTACTCATGTGAGTTCTTGATTTATCCCTATTTCTCTCCCCCTTTGGCATCAACAAAAAGCCAAAGTGTGTATTTAAACTTAAAGTATGCAAATATATCTTAAACATTCATACAGCATTCATAAAAAATATTAACCACAACATGAAGTAAAAACCATGAAGTAACAATCATAAATAGATTAACTTATAAAATCCACATAGTCAAATAAGATACTTGTTCAACCAAACCATGCAAATAAGGAAATAATAAATTGTTCAAATACCATAGTAATATAGCCAAAATACAAGGCTGAAAATCAAAGTAGTAATATTAAAATATAAGTCTAAGATGATGGTGGCGGCGGTGGTGGAAGATCAAAGCTTGACCGGATGTAAGATACATCTTCTTCAACCTTAGTCATTCTTGACTCCATTTCATTGAAGCGCATATCCACTTGCAGTTCCAAAGTATCAAACCTCTCACCAACAAAGGTTTGAAGACCATCAAACCTTTCCAAAATCTTCGAAAGAAGAGATGAATCTTCTCCCTCATGACCTTCTTCACCAATATTTCTAGCACCCTTCTTTACCCATGATCCATCATGCTCCTTAATATAACCAAAGGATGCTATGACTGAAGCGCCTATAAGGAATGATCTCTTGATTGGAACATAAGGTTCAGAATCAAGAGGGATGTTGAAATGTTGAAGGAAGAGGGTAACAAGGTGAGGATAAGGCAACGGGGCATTCAATCGCAACGCCTTATGCATGCGATATCTAACAAGATGTGCCCAATCAATTTGTAAACCTTTATGAAAGGCCCACATGACAATGAGATCTTCTTCAAAAACCTGGGCAAGGTTTGAAGATCTAGGAAGCAAAATGCGAACTATAAGGTAATGGAGGATGCGGCTTTCAAAAGCCAATGAACCAGCAAGAAGTCTTCCAGTCATATCCGCTTGGTTGGTGCAAACCAATCGGCGGGCATCATGCACAGAGAAATCGAATTTCCATTCATCAATCAGTGCACCCTCAAAAGTCATACCTTCACTAGGCAATTTGGTTAAGTCAAAAAACAGGGATTGGTCAATGACCATCTTAATCCCATAGATTTCAGACATTAGAACACCTTCATGAATTTCTAAATTAGAATAGAAGGCTTTTGTTAGTGCTTAGCTTTACTTAGTTTTAAAAGATTGGCTAAAATTTTGTTAAAACATAAAGCACTTAGACAATGAAGGAAAGCTGGAGTTGCTGCACATGATGTCTAACATTATGTCAAGGAATCAGATTGGGGTGCACAATGCACAAGGCAAGATAAAATGTCAAATGAAGAATTGAAGCTGCAGGATCCACGATGTCGGATACAATGTCCAGGACATCCTGCCCGAAAATACTGGACACATAAATCTGTTATATCTTTAACAGATTAATGTGCAGTCAGCAACAGATTAGGAGCTCTATCTTTAGGAACGAATTAAAAGATAATTAAAGATTGAATTACAAACTTGAATAGTTTCGTTCAGGGATTAGAGATTGAAGATAAAAACTAAAAGATAAAACTTTATCTTTTAGATCTTTAAGTGCAGATTTTTCAGGAGAATGATAGAGCTTATCCAGCGGAAGTTGTTGCAGCCCAGATACGTACACTGCTATATAAACATGAAGGCTGCACGGGTTTTTTATCAAGTCAGAGATTGAAGAGTTATTTTGTGAGTTTTGTGACTTGAGTGTTTTGTGAGCCACCTTGATGTTACCCTAACATCAAGTGTTGGACCTGAGTGTGTAGAGTTGATCTCTATTGTTCAGAGAGCAATCTCTGGTGTGTCTTTGATTTGTTTGTAAACACGGGTGAGTGATTGAGAGGGAGTGAGAGGGGTTCTCATATCTAAGAGTGGCTCTTAGGTAGAAGTTGCATGGGTAGTGGTTAGGTGAGAAGGTTGTATACAGTGGCTGTTAGATCTTCGAACTAATACTATTTTAGTGGATTTCCTCCCTGGCTTGGTAGCCCCCAGATGTAGGTGACGTTGCACCGAACTGGGTTAACAATTCTCTTGTGTTATTTACTTGTTTAATCTGTTCATACTGTCATATACAATCTGCATGTTCTGAAGCGCGATGTCGTGACATCCTGTACGACATCTGTCCTCAGTATCAGAATTTCAATTGGTATCAGAGCAGGCACTCTAAATCACTGAGTGAGATCTAGGGAGATAAATTCTGATGAACATGGAGAAAGAAGGAGGACCAGTGGAGAAGAACTCCATATCTATGAATTTTGGGTCTACAATGGAACGAGAGGAAAAGAGGTTTGTGTACCGTATACGCTGTTCCTCTGATGAGAATAATGATCCAGAGGGAATGGAGGGAGGAATTGGTGCTTCTTGTGACCCGGAATGCAGCTGACTCCGACTCGAAGTTCCTTTTCTCTTTTTCGATGGTTCTGCCATTTGAAGAGTTTTTTTGGGATTTCAATCGGTTCAAATGAAAGAGATTGAAAAAAGATGAAGTTTGGGCTTTGTGGGGAGTGATTTGGATAAGAATTGAGTGAGATATGGCTGGAAGAAAAATTGGGGGCGAGGGTTTTCGAGAGAATGAAAAGTTGCAGGTTTCAGAATTTGAAATTTGAATAAATAGGTGCAGGGACGCATCGTAATCGATTACACACAATATGGTAATCGATTACCAGAGAGCAACTTTGCCAGAAATAACTGCTTGTAATCGATTACACTATTATGGTAATCGATTACCAGTGGTTATTTTAGCCAGAAAACAAAAATAGAAGGCTTTCTAGGAGAGAAGAAGTTTTGAAAACTATTTTTGAAAATACTATATTTGAAAATACTTTATGACTAATTTTCACTCATGTAATTTACATATCACGTCATGCAAAAATATTTAAAACATGAAGATAATCAATTTTATCAAGAACAATTACAACACAAGTATGAAGAATATTGATTTTACTTAAATAAATGAATGAATATTTCATGCAAATAGAATGAAATCAATCAAGCAAATATACTCATGATTTCAATCAATCAAAAGACAAACAAATAAAGAATTTTTAGTCATCATAGTCAATTTGTTTGAATAAAAATTTCAACTTTAAGAGAAATTTTAATAAGATAATGGTTTTGATATTACCTTTTTCAGAATTGAAGAGTCTAGATCTTCAAAGATGAGGATCATGCTTTTTATCCTTGAGAGAAGTTCTTGTCACTTTCATAATCTTTAGTTAGAAGATTAATCTCCTTTTCTGAACCATCAGATGAATCATTGTCATCCCATGCAATGTATGCTTTCTTAGTTCTTCTTTCGTCAAATCTTTTCTTTTCACTTTTCTCCGACCATTCTTCATTTGACGGACAGTTGGCCTTGATGTGACCAATTTGGTTGCATTTGTAACACCTAAGGACTTGAGAATCCTCTTGTGATTTTCTTCCATTATTGAAATTCTGACGCCTATCAATTCTTCTTTTCTTGATGTATTTCTGAAATTTCTTAACAAAGAAGGAAAAATCTTCATCATCAGAATCTTCTTCTTCGTTTTCTTCTTGTATTGAAGATGAGGCTTTAAGGGCTATGCTTCTCTTCTTTTTGTCATTTTCTTCATTCTGATTGAGGCGTTGAAGTTCCATCTCGTGTTCCTGCAATTTACCAAATAAAGTGGCAAGAGACATGGAAGAGAGATCTTTGCTTTCAGAAATAGCAGTTACCTTGGGCTGCCATTCCCTACTTAAACATCTTAAGACTTTATTAATTAAATCCTCATTAGGAAAAACTTTTCCTAATGATGCAAGATGATTTACAATATGTGTAAACCTTTTTTGTAAATTCTGAATGTTTTCATTTGGATTCATCCTAAATAACTCATATTCATGGGTAAGAGTATTTATTCTAGAACTTTTTACATCTGTGGTTCCTTCATGGGTTAACTGGAGAGTATCCCACATATCCTTGGCATTAGTACAATTTGACACTCTAAAGTACTCATCTATCCCTAGGGCTGAAGTGATGATATTTTTGGCTTTGAGATCGTACTGGATTTTTCTCCTATCTTCTTCTGTCCACTGATCTCTAGGTTTTTGGGTTGAAGTACTTGTGCTTACATCTACTATAGTGGGTATATGTGGTCCTAATTCTATTGCTTCCCATATATTTAGATCTATGGCTTCAATGAATATTTGCATGCGGGTTTTCCAATAATGGTAACCCTCACCATTGAAAATGGGTGGTCTGTGAATAGAATTTCCTTCAGGAAACAAGGGATTTGAGGAGGCCATCCTACAAGAAACCTGCTCTGATACCACTTGTTGGATCGAGTGGCCTCAGAATAATTAAGAAGGGGGGGGGGGTTGAATTAATTATTCCAAAAACTTTACCAATTAAAAATTACTCTTTTAAGGCTTTTACTTTTGTTGTTAAGAGAATATGGAGTAGAAGAGAAACTTAACAGAAAGTAAAAGCGAAAATTAAATGCACAGTGGAAAGTAAAAGAGTATGGAAGAAGGAAACAAACACACAAGAGTTTTTATACTGGTTCGGCAACAACCCGTGCCTACCTCCAGTCCCCAAGCGACCTGCGGTCCTTGAGATTTCTTTCAACCTTGTAAAAATCCTTTTACAAGCAAAGATCCACAAGGGATGTACCCTCCCTTGTTCTCTTTGAAACCTTAGTGGATGTACCCTCCACTAGAACTGATCCACAAGAGATGTACCCTATCTTGTTCTCAGTCAAACCCAAGTAGATGTACCCTCTACTTGTACCACAAAGGATGTACCCTCCAATGTGTTAAGACAAAGATCTCAGGCTTTTAAACCTTTAATACTTTGTGAATGGGGATACAAAAGAATTCTCAGGCGGTTAAACCTTTGAACGCTTTTGTATTAGGGAATGGGAAGAATCAAAAGAATTCTCAGACTGTGTCGTTTTGAATTCTTTGACAAGGGAGAAGGGAGACACAAAAGAATTCAAGCGGTTAGTCCTTTGTTCTTTTGGAAAAGGGAGAAGAGAGACACAAAAAGAATTCAGGCGGTTAGTCCTTGGCAAATGGCAAAGGGAGAAGAGAATGAAAAGGATGAATAGCACAAGTTTTCAAGGTTTAGAAAACCAGAAAACTTCAGAAAGCTTTTGGTACAAAGAAGAAGAAGAAGTTCAAAGAGATTCAAAGAGATTCAAGGCTTGTAAAGGATTGTATGAATAATTGTTCAAGATTGTTGTTGGAAAGATTGATTCGGAATGCAAAACAAAGTCTTGCTTTTATAAACTCTTGATGTCTGGTCAAGAAGGCCATTCAGAAGAGTTATAACTTTTTAGAAAAACTTAAAACCCATTTGAAAAAGTCAAAACCTTTTTGAAGAGTTACATCTTTAGATTTTTAAAAAACAAACACTGGTAATCGATTACCAAATATGTGTAATCGATTACACAAAGCTTTTGAGTGAAACAATGTGACTCTTCACTTTTAAATTTGAATTTCAACGTTCAAGGACACTGGTAATCGATTACCAAAACATTGTAATCGATTACAGCCTTTTGAAAATATTTGGAACGTTGTAAATTCAGTTTGAAAACTTTTTCAAACTCATTTTGCTACTGGTAATCGATTACAACAATATGGTAATCGATTACCAGAGAGTAAAAACTCTTTGGTAAAGGTTTTGTCAAAAACTCATGTGTTGTTCAAAGTTTTGAAAAACTTTTTAATACTTATCTTGATTGAGTCCTTTCTTTATTCTTGAATCTTGAGTCTTGAATCTTGAGTCTTGAATCTTGATCTTGATTCTTGAGATCTTGAATCTTGATTCTTGATTGTAGGCTTTCTTCTTGAGTCTTGAATTCTTCTTGATTCTTGAACTCTTGACTTGTTCTTGATTCACTTGAGATGTTCTTTGATTCACTTGAGTTTTTCTTTGATCTTTTGAACTTTTTGTTCATCACCATTGTCATCATCTTTTGTTGTCATCATTGTTATCATCAAAACACCTTTGAATCATTGTTGATTCATCATGAAGCTTTGCTTCCACAGATGGTGGTTTAGGCTTGAAAAAAAAGCTTTGTCAAAAGTGTTGGTGTACAACAATCTATGCACAAGGATCTCGTTAAACTCATCTGGGAGATAAGAAATTTGTTTTTTCATGAAAATTTTCAAATATGTTAACAATTGTTGATGGTTGATTTTAAAGATTAAGATTTTTCACGAAATTCTTTAGATCTGTTCTATTACTTGATTCAATTGAAAATTGTTTAATTGTATCGTATTATTTTATTATATGATTTTTGTTGTTGTATTTGTTGTCTTTGGATATGTAAATACATCTTCATTATATTTCTCACCGGAAAGAGATAAAGATAGAAAGGCTAAAAAGAAAAAACAAATAACAAAAAAATCTTGATTGTTAGATTAAAAATAAAATAATCTATTTTTAAAAAAAAGGAAGCGATCTTGGACGGTTGAGATAAGAGAAACTTGCAAACACATTGAGTAATAGATATATCCAAAGGCCAAAAAATAGTTACACATGTTGCAGGACCTATCGGACTTTACCACACTAGAAGGCGTCATAACCTATATCAAAGTGTCGCAACCTACCCTTCGACGGGACGGCGAGGCGAAAAGCCAAAGTTGCGTCTTCTCATGAAGAAAGCGCGTAGAGTCGCCACCAACGTTTATTCAAGGAAAACATTAGAAAAAACCAAAAAGAGGTCTGCGGATTTTGAAAATAAGGGTTCGGGAGTTGTTTACACACGGGGAAGGTATTAGCACCCCACACGCCCGTCACAAGAGACGACAGCCTTTAATCGAATGTGCAAAAATGTGACTTCAAAATTATGTGAGGACTTTGAGTCCTATGAAAGATAAAAGTGAGGACTTTGAGTCTTGTGAAAGATAAAAGCGAGGAATTTCAATCCTGGGAAAAATAAAGGCAAGGACTTTGAGTCCTCTAAAAGATAAAGGCGAGGATCTTAAGTCCTCTAAAAGATAAAGGTGAGGACTTTGAATCCTCTAAAACAAGCCAATAAGCACTAGTACCAATGGGCTCAACCTTAAGAGAAAGCAAGAGATCGACTTTTTGAGAGGGCCTCTCATCCTTAACTTAAAAAATTAGATTTGGTAAAGTGGTATATAAAGAGAAATCTACGCACTTATAGCCTAATATGAACATGATTTTGGGATGCAGATGCATGCAACCTTCATCTTGAAATGCTAATAATGCAAAAGGTTTTGAATCATGAAAATTGTGTAATGCTCATGACATTCTTTCCTATTTTTGTGATTTTGATTTTGATTTGATTTTTTTTTTTGTGGAAAACACATATTGACTGTCTCTTTCTAGAAGACATGATAATTCATGCAACCTTATTTTTTTTTTTTTTGCAAATCTCTTCGATGACTCCCTTAGAGTGTATGTTTTTGTTTGATCACTTGAAAATTTTGGAGTGACGGCAATGGAGCTGTTTTACATTTAATCAATCAACCGAAACATTGATCCTAGGGTTTGTCCCTTTCTTTTTTGTTTAAAACCTTCTATTGTTCTGCACAGCAAGAAAACATAAGGCTTTGGGATCGATTGTGCACCACACTGAAGGATGGCAATGAATTGTCACACTTTGGTATGTGACCAAGTGAAACTTTCCTGATTTAAGGTCATAGAGTGATGCCAAGGGTTTGTCGATTCCACTGAAACTTGATGAAATGGGCTAATCCCGAAAGAATTTATACCACAAAGGCCACCCTGGATTCAAAAGGAATTCTAAGGAGTCTGCATGAGCAACTAATATCAGATGTACCCTACTATCACAATTGTCTTTGGGAATTTTCCATGAGCTCCTGGTCGAATGAGTTTTCTTCTCAGATGTACCCTACTATCACAATTGTCTTTGGGAATTTTCCATGAGCTCCTGGTCGAATGAGTTTTCTTCTCAAATGTGCAAGTACAAAACCTCGAGGATTCTTTTTGTTTTGTTTATATATATATTTTTTTAACAATCACAAGCGTGTGTAGGTTTCATTCTAGAATCCCAACTTAAAAGAAAAATTAGTCATTCCTTGATCCACATGGGCTTTACTGGGCTTGTAACGTGGTCAGGGGTAAGAAGACTATGAAAGAAAGGATTTAGAGAGGCTTAAAGAGTGTTTAAGGGTTACATTGAGTAAGAACCTCAAGAGCATTGCTTATACCTTTTGGGTTGAGCTCTACTCCTTTTGTCTTATACAGTAATCTTTATTGCACTTTTGTGCCTTTCTTGTAAGATTTGGAGATCTTTTGTCTCTTTTTTTTTCTTCACTCGCCTTTGGCGGACTTTATCTCTCTTTTTTTATTATTGTTTCCCAACTTCATGCATGTGTTGTTTGCATTGCTCTTCCCACCAGTTTAGCAGTGGTTCCTACTCAGAGTTCCTATTTTGTTTTTGTTGTTTTTCGAAAACAAATATGCTTTGGTTCGGAGAGGGTAGCAAGGGATAAATTAGTGTTTGGGATGTTGAAACATGGCCATGTGTCATTTCAAATCTTGACTAGATACTTTTGTAGTTTGGATTTTGAGACAAAACCTTAATAACACGCCCCTAATTGTTTGTTTTTTTTCTTTTTTATTATTACCCTAACTTTTGCCTAGGTCACCCTTTCAGGTTCTGAACCTATCGGGTAAGAACTTCTGATCTGCCCCTAAGTTTGCTTGAGGCTCATGCATGGTGCCTCTCATTGCCCCAATGTAGGGCTCTGAGGTATCTATTGTTGCCTTTTGTCATGACCTTGTAGCAAGGAAAAAAAGAAAGAAACTATGCAGGTTCTCAAAAATGAATTCCGAAGGATGAGAAATGTTTAAAGGATTTTCAATTGACAGATTAAGTCGAACGACTCTTGTTCTTGATAATTCACTTTTCTCTCAAAAAGAAAACTTTTAAGAATGATAAAATAAGGTCACATGAATGTTTTTACTTCTTATTTTTTATTTGAAACACGATTAATCAAACGTTTTTTTTTTACTTTACTCGTCGTTTACGGCACCCTCACCAAACGTGTAGAACGAGCAATTTCTGATTGAACAGACTTGGAGATCAACTCAGAAGTGCAGGTTGCTTGAGCCAACAAACCAATGGCTTACATTCACATTCCAGTGAAAGTAAAATAAGCAAAGACGTAATTGCGAGAGAATGAGAGACAAGGACATCAAATTTATCCATATTATTAGCATTGTGACTATTGTTTATAATAATGCCATAAACTTAAAAATCCTAATGAGTCATTGGAGACATCTAACAACAACCTTCAAATTGCCCCATGCATAGTGTAGCTTGACAACGTTAGAATTCGTAAGCGATTGTCCTCCTCGAATTTCAATTAGACTTTGCACCTTACGTTTCAGGGTCATACAATGCTCAATGGAATTCCCAGGAACTCCTCCATGATAAGCACATTTTGCATTCAAGTTGTATCCTCGGGAAAATGGAGGTTGAGGAATCTTTGTTGGGATTATGACTACCATTGCATTATTAAGTAGATATGGGAGCAAATTAGCATACGACACGGGAATTGGGGTGAATTCTACAGGCTTCTTTTCTAGAAAATTCCTTCCTTGGTTAGTGTTTTGGTTTGTGTTAAGGGTGGTGTTTGATATCGGATGTGCGACAGGAGGGCTTTGCGGCTGATTTAGGGGTGGCCTTTGTGGATGATTGGGTGTTCTTGACTGGTAGGGTGGTGGGCAATGAGAAGGACTGATATTGGCTGAGTGTTGACATTGTTAAGTTGGCGAGAAATTTGGCCATGTAGGGACAACAGTCATAGCACGGGTTCTTCCCTCCTTCTTATTCTCTCCATTTTCCCCAAGCTTCATATTCATCCAAGTAGGATAATTAAATTTTCCTCTTCTTAGATCCACTTTGATCCTTTCGCTGGCGAAAACCAAATCAACAAAGCTTGAAGGCATGTAACCCACCATCTTCTCATAGTAGAACATCGGTAACATGTCTACTATCATTGTTATCATCTTCCTCTCCATCATTGGGGGCGCTACTTGAGTTGCCATATCCCTCCACCTTTGGGCGTATTCTTTGAAAGATTCATGCTCCTTCTTGCACATGTTCTGTAGCTGCATTCTATCCGGAGCCATATCAGAATTGTATTGATACTGCCTAATGAAGGCAACCATTAGGTCCTTCCAAGAATGGACTCGGGAAGGTTCCAAATTGGTATACTAGGTGACGACTATCTCAGTAAGACTTTCCTGAAAGAAATGCATCAATAATTTTTCATCTTTCGCGTATGCCCCCATTTTCCTGCAATATATCTTCAAGTGATTCTTGGGGCAAGTAGTCCCCTTGTACTTATCGAAATCTGACACCTTGAACTTCGGAGGGATGACGACGTTAGGCACTAGGTACAACTCTGCCATGTTAGCAAAAGCATGATCTCCGCCTCCTTCAATAGCCCTCAGTCTTTCCTCTCTCTGATTGAATTTTTCCCTTTCCACCATAGCAGGAGGGACTCTTCCCACCGCAAAATGCAAGGGTTGTGGTTGTGGGAAAAACTAAGGGCCCCCAAAGTGTTTGGCAGGGGTACACCACTAACTGCTTGCCCTTCAGTGGCATATCGGAGGTGAGGTTCGAAGTCGATTAGATTATGGTCTCGGGGTGCTTCATGTGTCTCCTCCATGGGTTGAGAGACATGTGCATGATCAGATTGGGGTTTTTGGCTCTCAATGGGTATGGGGGCATGAAGTTGTCGACATTCTCATCGTGAGTGTGTGCAACATTGGGTGGTGCGTAGTTGGGAGGCAAGCCAGGGAATGAATGCTTGCTCTAAACTTGCACAAAATGGTGACTGGAGGATTTACTTGATTGAGGCTCGATAAGTAAGTCAGGTCTACCTCAGTGGTGACACTCGTAGTGGCAACTGCAACCGCATTGCTTTCCATTATTTTCTTCATGCTCAACATGGCCTCCATCATGGCGGCCATTTGGTCTTTCATGGCCTCCATGTCGGCCTTCATCTGTTCTTGCACTTCTTCTATTTCACTCATTATTCTAGCTCAGGCACGCGTTCGGTAAGGGCGCCATAAAAGTGCATTCTTTCCTTTTGATTACAATGATTACAGTTTTGATTTCAAGGAAATAATGAAATGAGCAATGCAACCAACGTGAAAAGAAAAAATAAGCATGGATGTATGTGAACAAATACATTGTTGAAGTATTGCAAATTTACATAGGGCACTCAATAGGGTCGAACCAATTTAGATTTTCATTAAAACAACATTGTTCATTACATTTTGTCAAAATGCAATAGGAAATAACGCATGGACATCAACAATCCCTAATTTTTGTTAATTATTTAGCTCAACCATGTGTTGGCAGTAGACAAAGAAGCTATGTAAACTTGATCCATCTTCTGCCCCAACTTTTGCAAGCTAGTTATTTCCATACTTGACTTTGACTTGATGAAACCTTTTTCTTAAAAGCATGTGCTTGGTTCGACCCCATAATCCAAGGAATAGAAATTTTGACTGTCAATACTTCAACAACATATCATAGAGATGAATGACTTGGGCATACTTATGCTATGCATGACACATGTAATTATGAGGTTGACATGAGATGCTTGAAGAAACATCATTTCCAAGTTAACCATGCATTAGGTACCATGTTCACATGATTTTCAATAATTTTTTAAGAGAAATGAGTGCATAATCCCAACATGGTTGGTTTATAGCTATCATCATAGTACCCAACACATGTAACTAAGAATGTGGTGTAAACTTTCACACTTTATGGTGACTTTCTTTTGTTCTTTCTTTCTTTATTTTTAATTTTTTTTTTTTTGCAGAGGAAAATGCAAGGATCATGCATGCAAACTATGAAAATAGAATGTATGCAGTTGGCAGAACAAAAGCATGCTAAATGAAAATGCATGACAATGCAACAACTTATGCAAATGCAATGCATGGATATGACAAATGATAAATGCAAGAATGATATGTACATTATGATGCCATGAAGAGATGCATGATGCGATCAAAGAACAAGCCAGAGTGAGTTTTCTATGTGCCACCCTAATTTAGGAACCTAATGGAAAGGATCCAAAAGTCCCCTTCTAGTCACAACTTCCAAGGATGGTTTCATGTAACTTTACCGGTCTCTAGAGATATCATCCTGTTAGATAATACATTGTGGCGATAGGGACTATCAGCGACAATGCATCACCAAAAGAGGAAAACTCTAGATAAGGCTTCACTGTTACCAAGCGAGTCAGAGACCCAGCATGAACACAGATTGACCTCCACTCCTTATGGCTCACATAGACCCGGGTATAGGGCCTAATATCTCAACGTGTGTGCGAGGCGTAGGTGCCATGTGTGCGTAGAAAAAAATATTTCTAACTATGAATGTAATTGATAGACAAACACACACCAAACACAACAACATAGCAAAGATTATATACAAATATGGACAAAACAAAAGATAAAAGGGAAAAGGGAACATAAATAAAGAAGAAGTCACGATAAAAACATTGCACACTGGCTGAATGACCTAACTCTCTAACAGTCCCCAGTGGAATTGCCAACTGTCACAACCAACCCTTTGGCGAAAGGGCGAGGCGAAAAGCCAAAGGTGCGTCTTCTCATGAAGAAAACACGTGAAGTCGCCACCAACATTTATTCGAGGAAAACGTTAGAAAAAACCAAAAAGAGGTATACGGATTTTGAAAATATGGGTTCGGGAGTTGTTTACGCACGAGGAAGGTATTAGCACCCCACGCATCCGTCACAAGGGACGGCAGCCTTTAATCGAATGTGCAAAAATGTGACTTCAAAATTATGTATTTTCCCTTTTTATATTTTTTATTTTTTGGGGTCGACAAGGGTGTTGCCCTTGCTTCTACGTATCCTCAGGTGCGATGAGGAATTTAAACCTACATAGTTCTTTAAGTCTGAAAGTTTGTGTGTTACATTAATTTTATGCTTTTTAAAAGATCGATTTTAATTGCGAACAAAAGTCGTTTAAGGCATTGGACCTTGAAACGATGTTTTAAAAATTTGAAAAGCGGAGAGAATGGTTAAGGCGTTGGACCTTGAAACGACCTCAAGTGATGTTTGATGAAAAGCAGAGAGAATCGTTAAGGCATTGGACCTTGAAACGATCTCAAGCGATATTTGATTAAATGAAGAAGTTTATGAGTTGGTTTTATTTTGGTTTTGCTTATTAACCTTCAATCTTTTTTAAAGATAACTTGTAAGGGTGCACAAAACAAGAAAGAGGATGAAGATGAGATTATTGATGATAAAAGAAGGAGATGAAGATGCACAAAACAAGAAAGAGGACTCGTAAGGGTGCGTAGATCGCATTCAAATCCTTAAAACAAAAACTAACCGGATGACAAACGAATAACAAACGAAGAACAATGTAGAAGTCGATTAGGATCGCAATTCGGTAGCACCTCGGCCTCGTTTTTCTCTTCTTTCTTCTTCTTCTCTCTGATTTCTCTCAATGTTGGACCTTGGAACCCTTTACTCAGCCTCCCTCACACCTATTTATAGCAAAAGATGGCATTAGGAGTCATGGCAGCTCACCCAGGCGAGTTATAGCTTCAACCTGAAGTAACTTTGCTTGCCCAGGCGAGCTAGTTATTTCACCCCTAAGCTATTTTGGGGCCTAAGCGAGCCAGGGGCTAGCCTGGGTTCAGAAAAAGGCTTAAAATGACCCTGTTGCCCTCTTTTTTTGGGTATTTTCTGTATTCCTTATGGAAACATCAAATGATCTTTCATCTTGCACGGTAACTGGTGTCATACAGCTTAATTCGGCTAGCGAGGATCAAAAGATCAACAAATGATAGTCTTAGAACGAAATTAGGGTATGACACAAAGTTATTAAACTAACACTCGTAGTCTTTATTGTCTAAGCCTTTCTACGCCCCAGGAATCTGGTGGGACTAAAGCGCTTAAGATTAACAATGTTGGAATGTCCATCAATAACAAGCTCAGCAACAACTCCAGTGGCAGGACCATTAAGAATATTATCCCAATTATGCCCTGTTGCAACATAACACCCCTTCACCCCTGGAACCTCTCCTATTACTCTCCCTTCACACATGCCACTCCTTCCCTAAGATGGCTTGAAACAGTCTTCACCACCTTTTTAAGCATCACAATTAATTCAGGGTTTCCCTTTATCTCCTCACGATTATCCGAAACTTCTTTCTCCTTCGACATCCCACATATATAAACCTCCCCTGAAAATAAATGTTTACATTATTAACCTCTTTATTAATATTATTATTACTAAGTGTGACTAATTACTACACCTGGGAATCAACAAGTTGCGTTTGTCCGAATGATACTAGATTCTGTTTGGAAGGGAAGAACTCATTAAAAGTGACCAGTTAAATTCTCTAATAAAAATTAATGATTGGTAAAGTCGGTAGATGTTCTGTAAAAAAATAAAATTAACATACCTGTGTGGGGAGGGTACACTTCGGGGTCAAGAGATTTTCCTCGTTTAGAAGAATAGTAACTGAGAAAGAGGGCATGCAGGGTTATAGAACCGGGCTCTCTGGCCTCTAATACAATGCTATGGGCCTTAAGCCCATAAGCCCATAAACTATGAACAACAAAACCAACTTACTGGACTAAGGGCCCAATGTTAACACCATAGAATCCGCTTCCAAAACTCGTCCTTCTTCAAGCACCATCGATCCAACTCATCCTTCTTCCACTTCCAACCGTTCCTATTTTGTAATCTCTATCTTCACTCCATGCTTCTCCACTGATCTATCAATCAGCGCGGGAATGAAGAGCCATAGGTGCACCTGCACTGTCATTTCGATGGTTCCAACCACGAGTAGGTCTGTCAACTCAAGACGACAACATTGAGGTGGCAGAAAAGGAGCCTTCAAATTCCGTAACGATGAGGCTGAGAGTGGTGAGGGTTCTGTAACTGTACGATCATGAACCGTCTAGTTCTTCGAAGAGTGAACGGTGGAGGTTGAAGCTCATGTGAGCTAGCTCTTCTAGCGGTCCTCTATTGCACCAATTGAGGGCAAGGAATCTGCCAGCTTTTTCGAATGCAGTGCATGCCACGTTGAATTTCTCAATGAGCATGATATAGACACCCTTCACCGCCAGAAAGTAGGCGGTGCAGACTTCGATGACTCCATCGCCGCAAACAACCACTTGCTTCGAATGATCCATGGACAGTGAATCAATCAACTTTGCTGTCAAGATGTGAATTCTGTTTTGCCAAAATGCAATTAGTGGTGGCCACACCCCACCACTTGATTCATTATTCATACTCATCCAAAATCTTTTTTCTTTTATTTTTTATTTTTAATCAAGCACATGTTTGTTAGTATGTTTGTTCACGTTCCGACATTGGCAAAAACTTCTACTATTTGATGGACTATTTGGGCCCTTCTGATAAAAGAAGTGCATATCCAATATTAGCGAACTACTATAGGCACCACCTACTTTTTCTAATGGCACTAACCGTGAGGGTGCTTTTTGTCCATATTTCAAAACTGTCCCCTTAAAAATTACATAATAGAAACGTGCTTCCATTGTGCAATTGGGGTGAAAAAAATGTACAACAAAAGTACACTTTCTTTGTGTATTTTTCCCCCTAATTGCATAACAAAAACATGTTTTCGTTGCACATGGATAGTTACACAATGGAAATGTGTTTTCTTTGTCTAGACATACAACAAAAATGTGTTTTTGTTTTGTTAGAAAGCATAAAAAATTACACAATGAAAACATGTTTCATTTGCACATGGGTAGTGTCGCAACCTACCCTTCGGCGGGAGGGCGACGCGGGGCTCACAGGTGCGTTTTTCAAGAAAGGAAAATGCACGGAGTTGCCACCAACATTTATTTGAGGAAAACATCGGAAAAACCGAAAAAGGTGTGGTCTACGAACTTTAATCGTGAAAGGTTCGAGAGTTGTTTTTATGCACGGGGAAGGTATTAGCACCCCACGCGTCCGTCACAAGGGACGACAACCTTTAACCAAGTGTGCAATATCATGTCTTCGATTTGTTTTATTTTCCCTTTTTATGTTTTTATGTCTTTTTTATGCTTTTTGTATTTTTTTTATCTTTTTGTGGTCGACAAGGGTGTTTCCCTCGCTCCTACGTATCCTCAATTGCGATGAGGAAATCAGACCTACGTAGTTCTTTAGAACTAAACGTTGGTTAAGTTGTTTTTATCTTTTTTCGCAAGATATATTTTAACCGAACAAAAGGTCATTTAAGGCGTTGGACCATTAAACGATCTTTTGATTTTGAAAGGAGAGAAACGTTAAGGCATTGGACCATTAACGATCTCTTGGTTTTTGAAAGGAGAGAAACGTTAAGGCGTTGAACCATTAACGATCTCTTGGTTTTGAAAGGAGAGAAACGTTAAGACGTTGGACCATTAACGATCTCTTGGGGTGGTCAACAAAAGCGGGGCTTTTGCTCCTACGTATCCTCAATTGCGATGAGGAAATCAGACCTACGTAGTTCTTGCAAAAGCGGTAAAGTTATGTGTTGATTTTATGCTTTAGAACGGTCCATGTTAACCGATAAAAGCAAAGATGATCGTTTAAGGCGTTGGACCTTAAAACGGTTTTGAGTGACTTTTGCGGACGAAGCTTGATTTGTGAGTTGATTTTAGCCTTAATTTCACTTTGATTATTAGTCAATTCATTCAAGGAAACTTCCAAAGAAAAACATCCGATTGATTTTTTTGATTATTTTATTCAAAGATATTTTGATTATTTTATTATTATTTTTCCCTTTTTTTGTCTAACCGTGGTTACAGTGTGAACGATTGATTAGATTTTACTTTAATGGTGATTAATCGAGATTACAACTCAAATGATCGGTTGAAATTTATTTTATCATTTACTATGTGAGAAAACGGATTAAATAAACGGTTAAAGCACGATAAAAGGGGGTACGGAAAACAAACGAAATGAAAATAAAAGTACGCGAAACAAGTAGGGACCACTAAGGGTGCATAGAATGAATTGAGAGATTCAATTTCGGGAACTTATCGAATGAAGACCGAAGAACGATGAAGAACGAACGAAGAACGATGAAGAACGGTGAAGAATCTCCACGAAATCGCCTACGGAAACGTCTCGGAAGTGTTACGGAAGCACCTCGGCTTGGATTTTTTTCATGGAACAATTTTTCTCACTAATTTCGAGAGAATTCTCAAATACTAGAAGGGCTGAACCTTTTGTTTTGCCCTCTTTCCCCAATTTATAGGAGAAAAAAGGGAGGTGGTTGCCGCCCAGCTCACCCAGGCGAGCAGGGTTGTTTCCACTAGAAGGCACCACCTTCTTTTGGAACTCTCAGGAAGGCCCAAGTGGGCATGGTTGCTATTTGCACCCCCTTTTTCACTAAACACACTCCCTTTTGTGTTTTTTTATTGATTCCTTTCCGAAACGTTACGGAACTTTACGGATTACGTAACAACACCCATTTTCATTTTGGAATGTTGCGAAACCTTACGGATTACGCAATGATGCTTGTTTTTTTCCTTCCGGAATGTTGCGGAACTTTACGGATTGCACAGCAATACTTGTTTTGACTTCCAGAATGTTGCAAAACTTTACGGATTGTGCAACAATACTTGTTTTGACTTCCAAAATGTTGCGAGACTTTACGGATTACACAACGATGGGTGTTAAACATTTTGAGGCGGTCAAGAGAAGGTCGCATGCCAACAAATAATGGTCCCTGGACGAAATTAGGGTATGACAGTTGCCCCTCTTTACTTATCTTTTATTGGAGATAAAAGCGAAGTAAAGATAAGACACTAATTTCGTTCGAGCAGAACATCATTCGGCCGATCAATATCCCAACCAGCGGAACCTGTCATTTAGAAAGAAAAGAAAAGGCACCAGAAGCGTTAGCAAAACTTCAGTGTCTTGAAAGCGATAAAACAGGATAACCATGACGTTTCCACATGCTATCGAACTCGATCGTCCCTGCCTAGCAGTGAAGAATCTTGCGCGTCGTCGGACTTGAATGTCTCTGGATGACGAAAGTAAAACCTGCAAAAATTTTCAAAAATAATCAGAACCGGACGACCACATCATCCCGATACCATCGAACTCGTTCACCTTGGTTGACGAAAGGTGCGGATAACCATAAGGTACCCCCGCATGTCATCGGATTCGCCGTCTTTGGATGACAAAAGTAAAAACCTGCAAAAATTTCAAAAAATAATCAGAATCGGACAACCAACATCATCCCGATACCATCGAACTCGTTCGCCTTGGTGGACGAAAGGTGCGGATAACCATAAGGTACCCCCGCATGTCATCGGACTCGCTGTCTCTGGATGACAAAAAGTGCAGAAGACGATGTTAGTCTATGCGTGTCAACGGGCTCGCTTGCCTCTGGTTGACAAAAGGTACAGAAGACGACGTTAGTCTCTGCGTGTCAACGGGCTCGCTTGCCCCTGGTTGACGAAAGGTACGGAACACAACGTTAGTCTCTGTGCGTCAACGGACTCGTTTGCCCCTGGTTGACAAAAGGTGCGGATAACCATACGGTACCTCCGCATGTCATCGGACTCGCCATCAATGGATGACAAAAGGTGTGGATAACCATACAGTACCCCCGCATGTTATCGGACTCGCTGTCTCTGGATGACAAAAGGTGCGGATAACCATACGGTACCCCCGCATGTCATCGGACTCACCATCTCTGGATGATAAAAGGTGCAGAAGACGACGTTAGTCTCTGCGCATCAACGGGCTCGCCTCCCCCCTGGCTGACGAAAGGTGCAAAAGACGACGTTAGTCTCTGCGCGTCAATGGGCTCGTTTGCCCCTGGTTGACGAAAGGTGTAGATAACCATACGGTACCCCTGCGTGTCATCGGACTTGCCGTCTGTGGATGACAAAAGGTGCGGATAACCATACGGTACCCCCGCATGTCATCAGACTAGCCGTCTCTGGATGAAAAAAGGTGCGGATAACCATACGATACCCTCGCATGTCATTGGACTCGCTATCTCTGGTTGACAAAAGGTGCAGAAGACGACGTTAGTCTCTGCGCGTCAACGGGCTCGTTTGCCCCTGGTTGACGACAGGTGCTGATAACCATACGGATAATCGCTTGGGTATCTCCACATGTCACCGGACTCGCCGTCTCTGGATGACAAAAGGTGCAGAAGATGACGTTAGTCTCTGCGCGTCAACAGACTCATTCGCCCCTGGTTGACGAAAGGTGCGGATAACCATACAGTACCCCCGCCTGCCACCTGACTTCCCGGGTCAGGGTTAACAGAAATCGTTTGTACGAATAACCGCTTGGGTATCTTCGCATGTCACCAGACTCGCCGTCTCTCGATGACAAAAGGTGCAGAAGACGACGTTAGTCTCTACGTGTCAACGGGCTCGGTTGCCCCTGGTTGACAAAAGGTGCAGAAGAAGATGTTAGTCTCTGCATGCTACCGGACTCTGAGTCTGACGGATAGCAAATGAATGTGTGCGGGTTACCGTATAGGGCATCTCCGCGCACCAACGGACTCACAGGTCACGATAGCAAAAGGTTGGGCGGTCGACAAAAGCGAGGCTTTTGCTCCTACGTATCCTCAATCACGATGAGGAATTCAGACCAACATAGTTCTTGCTTTTGTGATACTAAAATAGTCTCGGTGTTTTTTCACTAAAATGCAAACAGGCTTTAGTAAAGAAACAAAACCTCCAACTGATCAGAGCAACATATGATTTTTGATGAAAAACAATGTGTCTAATGGGGAAGGAGAGTATGCTAATGAAATTTTCTCATAACCATAAATGAGATTTTGGATGTTAGCATTTTGTTTCTAAACGACCATTTAGAGGAAACACTGGGTCCAACAAAAATAGAAGAAAATCACTCAAAGTGTATCAATCTCACACAGGTAAGTGTTTCATCCTAATTCAGAACCATAGATATGTCATGACTTGATTTTGCAAATCATTTCCTATCAAATCAAAGATTACATGTGTGATCACAGATCAATAGGACTTTTTCGGGAATGGTGTTTTTTTTTTTGTGGGAAATTTGGCTCTGAGTGTTTTGGCCTTTTCCTTTTCTGTTTTTGTTTAGTGCGGGGCGAAAAAGTCACCGACGCACAGGATTTTGGTTGGCAATCAAACGGAGAGGACCACTTCAAGTCGTGGTTTCCTTTCTTTCCTTATTTGGCTGTGACTATTCCGTATTGTTTGGATATTTGTCTTGTCCGAAGACACTTCTGTATAATTCTTTCATTGTCTTTGATCGGAGATTTTCTCCTTTTTTTTTCTCTTTGTTTTCTCACAATCTTTGATCAGGAATTTCTTTTTTTCTTTTGTTTTCTTTCGATCTTTGATCGGGAACTTTCTTTGTTATGGAAGCATGTTAGCAACTCAATAGTGAATGACTTTTTTTCTTGGGAGACCCTATTGCTCCTTCTTCTGAGGACAGGGATGGAAATTCTCATCCTGGGTCAAGGTTTATGGTGGTTTGAGGTCTTGGGTCAAAAGGCTTGTAGAACGGCCGGACATGATGTATGTCAGGGTGTTGGTTTGGCCAGCGGTTCAGGGATAAAGGAATGTCTCACATTATTTCCATGACACACATGCAACAATGATGATTTAGAAATTTTATGCAAAACTGGTCATATATGCACCCATGTGGACACTCAAGTATCAAGTTTTTATGGTCATGTGACACTAGGGCCCAGGATTCATTTTCCCTATTTAAGTCAACCTAGTGTTTCCAAAACATGTTTTTTTTATCAATTCATGCATCCATTCGAGTCCATTTTGGGCGTTCAGAAAAATTTCACAGCATTCACCCTTCAGGTGTAGACACATTTTCCTCAAAAACCCTTGTGTTTTGATTGGTGACTCTTTCCAAAGAAAAGCTGGAGACTATTTCTTTTCAAAAGCATGTTGGCTTTTTAGTTAACCAATTATTATTATTATTTTGTTTTTTTGTTTTTGTTTGTTTTTTCATGAGGTATTTTGCTACCTAAACATATGTATATTTTTGTGAGGTATTTTTGCTATATACATATGTATCCAAGGTATCTTGCTACCTAAACATACATATATATATATTTTGTGAGGTATTTTTGCTATATACATGCATATCCAAGGTATCTTGCTACCTAAACATAGATATATATATATATTGTGAGGTATTTTTTTGCTACCTAAATTACATACATGTATATCTAAGGTATTTTCGCTACCTAAACACACATACATATATTTTGTGAGGTATGACTACCTTCCGAGCTTGTGCTTGTTTTATTTAAATTCCTAGGATCATGAGCAACTAGGTGTGTCCTACTATGACTTGAGAAACAAAGGTGATCAAATAACAAGCAGAGATTTAAAAAGTACTAGGTTGCCTCCTAGTAGCGCTTCTTTAACGTCTTGAGCTGGACGTGTGATGACTTGTCGATCACAGACCTAGTACTTTTGCTTACCTTTGGCTTTGGAATTGGTCGCCTGCTGGTCGGTCATGGGTCGTAGGCAACGCTCCAGCCTTTGTAGATGAGTTGAGGGGCTCTGGAGGTGGTGGCGGTGTATCTATTGCCCGCTGCCGTCCATCCCTAGGCTGCTGTGGTGTCTCGCCCTGCGCCTGCCTGGGGGCGCAATACTTCTTGATGAAAGCTTGGTTAATATGGGGCCTGATGACCTTGTTGGGGGCGACGGGCACTCCGTAGAATTGACAAAGGCCCATAATCAGAGCTGGAAACCTCAGGACCCTGTTGGACTTCTCCGGGTCCACTGGTGTCTTGCAGGCGCGATCCCTGCAAATATTGGATGACATCAGAAATCAATTGAGAGATGTGCATAGTTACCTATGTCACGATGGGGTGACCTTACTGGGGGGGACGGACACCCTGTAGGACTGACAGAGGCCCGTAACCAAAGCTGGAAACCCCAGGGCCCTGTTGGACTCCTTCGGGTCCATTGGGTGTCTTGTGGGCACGATCCCTGCAAATAGGGGATGGCATCAGAAATCAGTTGAACCACGTGCATACTTACCTATGTTACGATGGCATGAGCTTGCTGGGGGGGACGGGTACCCTGTAGGACTGGCAGAGGCCCGTAACCAGAGCTGAAAACCCCAGGGCCCTGTTGGACTCCTTCGGGTCCACTGGGTGTCTTGTGGGTGCGATCCCAACTGATACTTCCATAGGGGGAGTTCGACATTGTGGTCACTGGGCAGAATGTTGCTAAGTAGCAACGTCATTCATATCTGTGTAAGAGTGGTCATGTTGGTGCGCATGATCTGCACTCGTCTCTTTGCAGTGGCACGGGAGAAATCTTGCCCCGGTATGCACAGTAGCTGCGCGATAGCCTCCTCCTCTGGTTGTGCTCGCATAGTTGGCCCTCCTCCAGGATCAAGGGGTGGCCCAGGAGCTGATAAAAGGAAACTACTGGCCCCTTAACCGGGAGCGCAAGTCTCGGTTAAGCATTAAGGGCAGAGGACCTTAAATTCTCTAAAGGTGCGGATGTGGAGCCCACTGAAAGTGAGGACACATCGCCCTCTAAAGGCGAGGGCGTGCAGCCCTTTGAAGGCGAGGATGTGTAGTACTCTGAAGGCGAGGATGTGTAGTCCTCTCTAGGTGAAGGCATGTAGCCCTCTGAAGACGAGGGCGTGTAGTCCTCTGAAGGCGAGGGCGTGTAGCCCTCTAAAGACGAGGACGTGCAGTCCTCTGAAGGCAAGGACATGTAGTCCTGTGAAGGCGAGGACGTGTAGTCCTGTGAAGGCGAGGACATGTAGTCCTCTGAAAGGTAAGGACATGTAGTCCTTTGAAGGCAAGGGCGTGCAGCCCTCTGAAGGCGAGGGCGTGTAGTCCTCTGAAGGCGAGGGCGTGCAGTCCTCTGAAGGCGAGGACGTGCAGTCCTCTGAAGGCGAGGGCGTGCAGTCCTCTGAAGGCGAGGACGTGTAGTCCTCTGAAGGCGAGGGCGTGAAGCCCTCTAAAGGCGAGGACTTGTAGCCCTCTCAAGGCGAGGGCGTGCAGCCTTCTCAAGGCGAGGACGCGTAGTCCTCTAAAGGCGAGGGCGTGTAGCACTCTAAAGACGAGGACGTGCAGTCCTCTGAAGGCGAGGACGTGCTATCCTCTGAAGGCGAGGACATGTAGTCCTCTCAAGGCGAGGGCATGTAGCCTTCTAAAGGTATGGACACGTAGTCCTTTGAAGGCGAGGGCGTGCAACCCTCTGAAGGTGAGGATGTGTAGTCCTCTGAAGGCGAGGGCGTTCAGCCCTCTAAAGGCGAGGACGTGTAGTTCTCTGAAGGCGAGGGCGTGCAGCCCTCTGAAGGCGAGGACGTGTAGTCCTCTGAAGGCGAGGGCGTGAAGCCCTCTGAAGGCGAGGACTTGCAGCCCTCTAAAGGCGAGGGCGTGCAGCCCTCTCAAGGCGAGGACGTGTAGTCCTCTCAAGGCGAGGACATGTAGCCCTCTCAAGGCGAGGGCATGTAGCCCTCTAAAGGTAAGGACATGTAGTCCTCTGAAGGCGAGGGCGTGCAACCCTCTAAAGGTGAGGACTTGCAGTCCTCTCATGGCGAGGGCATGCAACCCTCTCAAGGCGAGGATGTGTAGTCCTCTGAAGGCGAGGGCGTGCAGCCCTCTAAAGGCGAGGACGTGTAGTCCTCTGAAGGCGAGGGTGTGCAGCCCTCTGAAGGCGAGGACATGCAGTCCTCTGAAGGCGAAGGCGTGAAGCCCTATGAAGGAGAGGACTTGCAGCCCTCTCAAGGCGAGGATGTGTAGTCCTCTGAAGGCGAGGACGTGCAGTCCTCTGAAGGCGAGGGCGTGCAGTCCTCTGAAGGCGAGGGCGTGCAGTCCTCTGAAGGCGAGGACGTGCAGTCCTCTGAAGGCGAGGACGTGCAGTCCTCTGAAGGCGAGGACGTGCAGTCCTCTGAAGGCGAGGGCGTGCAGTCCTCTGAAGGCGAGGACGGGTAGCCCTCTCAAGGTGAGGACGTGTAGTCCTCTCAAGGCAAGGGCATGTAGCCCTCTCAAGGCGAGGGCATGTAGCCCTTTAAAGGTAAGGACATGTAGTCCTCTGAAGGCGAGGACGTGCAACCCTCTGAAGGTGAGGACTTGCAGTCCTCTCATGGCGAGGGCGTGCAACCCTCTCAAGACGAGGATGTGTAGTCCTCTGAAGGCAAGGACGTGTAGTCCTCTGAAGGCGAGGACTTGTAGTCCTCTGAAGGCGAGGGCGTGTAGCCCTCTGAAAGTGAGGGCGTGTAGCCCTCTGAAGGCGAGGACGTGTAGTCCGCTAAAGGCAATAGGTTCTAGTACCGAAGGGTCCACCCCTATGAGAAAGCAAAAGATTGACTCATCGAGAGAGCCTTTCATCCCAAATTAAAAGTTGGGACATTAGATGTTGGAAATCTATGTAGTTAACATGATTTTTAGGGATGCAGATGCATGCAACCTTTGTCTTGAAATGCGGACTTCGTAACCATCATTGCCCCAGTGTAGGGCTTTGAGGTAACCATCATTGTTTTGTTTCCACAACCTTGTAGCAAGGAAGAATGAAAGAAGCAGTTGATTCTTGCAAAAAGAATTTTCCAAGGACAAGAAATAGTCAAAGGATTTTTCAGTTGACGGATTAAGTCAAATGACTCCTATTCTTGATAACTCACTTATCTCTAAAAAAGACAAACTTTCCGGAATGATAAAATGAGTCACATGAATGTCTATATTTTACTTGAAAACACAGTCAATCAAATGCTTTTTTCCTTTTCTTTTTTCCTTTTCTACTTTACTCGTTGTTTACGGCATCCTCACCAAATGTGTAGCACGAGTAATTTCTAATTGAACGGTCTTGGAAGTCCAAACTCAGGAGTGCATGTCGCTTGAGCAAACAAACCAATGGCTTGCACCCACATTCCAGTGGAAGCAAAGATGTAATTACGAGAGGATGAGGGACAAAGATGTCAAATTTATTCATTTTATTTAGCATTGTAACTGTGGTTTACAATAATGGCATAAACTTGAAAATCCTGATGAGTCATTAGAGACATCTAACAAAAGCTTTCAAATATCTTATAAAGTTTTTAAGTAAATATTACATCTTGAAAATTATGTATTTCTCTCTGGTAACCGATTACTAGAGGCTGTAATCGATTACCAAAAGAAAAAATGTTTTTTAAACAACTTTCAGAAAAGTTTAAATTTGAATTTTAAAATCTATAATCGATTATCACTATTGTGTAATCGATTACCAGTCACAAAAGGTTTTGAAATTCAAACTGAAAAGTCATGACTCCACAAAATTAACTGTGTAATCGATTACCACATATCTGTAATCGATTACCAGTGAGGAAATTTCAGAAATAACTCTAAAAATTCACAACTCTTCATAAATTTTTTTGAAAGGTCACCAAAGGCCTATAAATATGTGACTTGTGTTCGAAATTCTTCAGAGTTTTTCAAAACATTCATTGTCCTATCCTCTCACAAGAAAACCTTTAGCCAAACACTTGCAAAATCATTAAGGATTCTTATAAGTTCTTCAAGTTGTATCATTCTTCTCTTAAAGAGAGAAAAACATCTTATGTACTTCAAAAGCAATCTGTTGTTGTAATCAAGAGGTAGTGGGTCTCTTGATTTGTAAGTTCTCTGAACACAAGGGAAGGATATCCCAAGGTGGTTCAGAAGTTGTAAAGGAATTTACAAGTATAGTGGAAATCTCAAGTGAATTACTTGAGGACTGGACGTAGGCACAGGACATGGCCGAACCAGTATAAAACTGAGTTTGCAATTCTCTCTTCCCTAAACTCTTTTACTTTATTGCAATTTATATTTACTTTGCATATTCAAAGAAGCATCAAGTAAATTGTTTATTACTTCTTTTTTCTGCATATTAAGTCTACATATTTCTTTTAAAGAGAGAATTAAAACTTGTTAGGAGAAATTTTTTAAACTTAATTCACCCCCCCCCCCCCCCTCTTAAGTTATTGAGTTTACTTGTGTAACAAGTGGTATCAGAGCTTAATTCTTGTATAAGGTTTAGAAACTTCAAGAATAGTTATGGCCTCATCAAATTTTTTATTTCCCGAAGAGAACTCTATAAATAGGCCTCCTATATTCAATGTTGTGGGTTATCATTACTGGAAAACCCGAATGCAAATTTTCATAGAGGCTATAGATTTAAACATCTGGGAAGCCATAGAAATTAGTCCTTACATCCCTACTATGGTAGCAGGAAATGCAACTATAGAAAAACCTAGGGAACAATGGGATGAATAGGAAAGAAAAATGGTACAATATAATTTAAAAGCCAAAAATATAATTACATCTGCATTAGGCATTGGATGAATATTTTAGAGTATCAAACTTCAAGAATGCGAAAGAAATGTGGGATACCTTACAAGTAACCCATGAAGGAACAACATATGTAAAAAGGTCTAGAATAAATACCCTAACCCATGAATATGAATTGTTTAGAATGAATCAAAATGAAACTATACAGGATATGTAAAAGAGATTCACACACATAGTAAATCATCTTGCATCATTAGGAAAGATATTTCCCAATAAGGATCTTATTAACAAAGTTCTAAGATGTTTAAGCAGGAAATGGCAACCAAAGGTAATGGCTATTACAGAATCAAGAGATCTTATTAACATGTCTCTTGCAACTTTGTTTGGAAAACTTCAGGAACACGAAATGGAACTCATGAGACTAAATCAACATGAGGAAAATGGCAAGAAAAAGAAAGGAATTGCACTTAAAGCTTCATCTTCAATTCAAGAAGGAGGTGATAAAGAAGATTTGAATGAAATAGAGGAAGATGAGGATTTTAGTTTCTTCGTAAAGAGGTTCAATAAATTTTTAAGAAACAAAGGAAATAAAAAAAGATCAAATTTCAAACCAAAAAAAAAGAGGAGAAGATTCACCCTCTCTTCCAAAGTGTTATGAATGTAATCAACGAGGACATCTGAGAGTTGATTTCCCAAGTTTCAAGAAAAGAATAGAAAGATCTGAAAAGAAAACCTTCAATGATAAGAAAGCAAAGAAGGCTTACATCACTTGGGAAGACAACGATATGGATTCATCCAAAGACTCAAAAAATGAAGTTGTGAATCTAAGTCTGATGGTAAAAAATTATGAAAGCGATGAAGAGGTAACATCTTCTAACAATAACTTATCTATTTCCTTTGATGAACTTCAAGATGCATTCATTGATTTACATAAAAAATCAGTCAAACTTGCAAAACTAGTTTCATTTTCTAAGAAAACTATTTCAAAATTAGAAAAGGAAGTTTTAAAATTAAATGAAGAATTAGAAAATCTTAGAACTGAAGTCAAAACTTTAAAACCAATTGGCACAAATCAATCTTCCACCATAAAAGTAATAAATGATAGTAAAAAAGCATGTAATTGTTGTAGCAAGTTTATAGAAGAAATCAAGGATCTAAAAAATTCTCTTTCCAAATTTATTGTTGGCAAAAATAATCTAGATATTATATTAGGAAAGCAAAGATGTGTGTTTGATGAGGCTAGATTAGGATATAGACCTGATAAACAACAAAAGTTATATAAAAAATTCTTTGCATCCAATCAAAAGAATAGTTCTCCTTTCTTAACTTGTTTTTACTGTAGAAAGAAAGGACATGGTGCATCTACATGCTATTTTAGGAAAAATAATAATAATATTAAAATGATATGGGTTCCAAAAGGATGTTTTTATCAAAACTAACATTCAAGGATCCAAGAAAGCTTGGGTACCTAAGTCATAAACATGATCATATAGGTTTCTTTGAAGAAGAGTTGGTACATAGATAGTGGATGCTCTAAACACATGACGGGAGATGCATCAAAGTTCACTCATATTTCTCCCAAGAATAGTGGACATGAGACTTATGGCGACAACAATAAAGGTAGAATCCTTGGAGTCGGAAAAATAGGTATGAATTCATCTACCTCCATTGAAAATGTTATACTTGTTGATGGTCTTAAGCACAGTTTACTAAGTGTTAATCAATTATGTGATAAAGGCTATCTAGTATCATTTGAATCTCATAACTGTGTTGTTGAAAACAAACATGATAGAAATATAAAACATATAGGCTATAGATTAAATAATGTTTACATGATAAATTTAAATAAAACATTAAATCATGATCAATGTTTTCTTAGTAAAGATGATAATCCTTGGTTATGGCATAGAAGAATTGCCCATATAAACATGGAACATTTAAATAAACTAATTTCTAAGGATTTAGTTATTGGTTTACCAAAACTTAAATTTGAAAAAGATAGATTATGTGACGCTTGTGAAAAAGGAAAACAAGTAAGGGTTTCCTTCAAATCAAAGAATATTGTGTCTACAACTCAACCATTACAACTTTTGCATATGGATCTTTTTGGCCCCTCTAGAACTATGAGTTTTGGAGGAAACTACTATGCTCTTGTTATAGTTGATGATTAATCAAGATTTACATGGACATTATTTCTCACTCATAAAAGAGGTGTTTTTCATGCTTTCAAGAAACTTGCTAAAATTATTCAAAATAAGAAAAATCTCAAAATTGTATCTATTAGGAGTAATCATGGAGGATAATTTGAAAATAAGGATTTTGAATCATTTTGTGATGAAAATGGCATTGGACACAATTTTTCTGCACCTAGAACCCCTTAACAAAATGGAGTAGTTGAGAGGAAAAATAGATCTTTAGAAGAAATAGTCAGAACTTTGCTTAATGATGCAATCCTTCCTAAATATTTTTGGGCTGAAGTTGTAAATACTGCATGCTATATAATGAATAGAGCTTTAATTAGACCAATCTTAAAGAAAACTCCATATGAATTATATAACAGAAGAAAATTGAACATTTCTCATCTTCATGTGTTTGGATGTAAATGTTTTGTGCTAAACAACGACAAAGAGAACTTAGGTAAGTTTGATGCAAAATTTGATGAAGGTATATTCCTTGGCTATTCCTTGCACAGTAAAACATTTAGAATTTATAACAAAATAACTATGATCATTGGATAATCTATCCATGTTGCTTTTGATGAAACTAACTCAACTGTGCCTAGAAAGGATACTCTAGATGATTTTTCAGATTCTTTAGAAGGTATGCATATTCATGGTGAAGAGCACAAAGGAAAAGGAAAGGGAAATGATGAAAAATTTCAAATTGATGAAACAAAAACAAGTACAAATCTTCTAAGAGAGTGAAGAACTTCTAGATACCATCCGCTTGACAACATAATCGGTGACATATCTAAAGGGGTAACAACTAGACACTCTCTCAAAGATGTTTGCAATAATATGGCTTTTGTTTCTTTGATTGAACCTAAAAATTTAAAAGAAGCCATAATTGATGAACACTGGATCATAGCTATGCAAGAAGAGTTAAATCAGTTTGAAAGAAATAAAGTTTGGGAATTAGTTGAGAAACCTGATAATCATCCAGTTATAGGAACTAAATGGCTATTCATAAACAAATTAGATGAACATGGAATAATAATTAAAAATAAGGCTAGGCTAGTAGCCAAAGGATATAATCAAGAAGAAAGAATAGATTATGAGGAAACATATGCTCCAGTAGCTAGATTAAAAGTCATTAGAATGTTATTAGCCTTTGCATCCATAATGGACTTCAAACTTTGGATGTGAAAAGTGCCTTTTTAAATGGTATTATCCAAGAAGAAGTATATGTGGATCAACCTCCTGGCTTTGAAAACTCAGAAAAGCCTAATCATGTCTTTAAACTGAAAAAGGCTTTATATGGTTTAAGCCCCTAGGGCTTAGTATGAACGTCTGAGTAAATTCCTTTTAGAAAAGGGTTTTTCAAGAGCTAAGGTTGATACTACCCTTTTTATTAAAAGAAAATTGAATTATATACTCTTAGTACAGATCTATGTTGATGATATCATTTTTGGGTCAACTAATGATTCTCTTTGCAAATAATTCTCGCAAGATATGCAAAATGAATTTGAAATGTCAATGATGGGCGAGTTAAACTTTTTTCTTGGACTACAAATCAAGCAAACAAAGAATGGAATATTTATTAGTCAATCAAAATATTGCAAAGACCTGATTCACTGATTTGGGATGGAAAATGCTAAACACATGACTACTCCAATGAGTACTGCTTGCTATCTGGATATAGATGAAATCAGTCAGTCAATAGACATAAATAAATATAAAGGTATGATCGGATCTCTTCTTTATTTATCTACAAGTAGACCTGATATAATGTTTAGTGTTTGTATGTGTGCAAGATTTCAAGCAAATCCCAAAGAATCTCACCTTAGTGCAATTAAGAGAATCATGAGATATCTATTAGGCACTATTAATCTAGGGTTATGGTATCCTAAAAATTCTACTTATAATCTAATAGGATACTCTGATTCTGACTTTGTCAGATGCAAAACTGATAGAAAGAGCACTAGTGGAACTTGTCATTTCATTGGCTCTACTCTAGTTTCATGGCATAGTAAAAAACATAATAGTGTTGCTTTATCCACTGCTGACGTGGAATATATTTCTTCTGGCAGTCGTTGTGCACAAATACTTTGGATGAAACAACAACTTTCTGACTATGGATTAATTCTTGATCATATTCCTATTTGATGTGATAGTACGAGTGCAATAAACCTATCTAAAAATCCTATTCTGCACTCGAGAACCAAGCATATTGAGATTAGGCATCATTTCTTGAGAGATCATGTTCAAAAAGGGGATTGTGTACTAGAATTCGTTGACACAAAGAATCAGTTAGCTGATATCTTTACAAAACCTCTCCCCAAAGAAACATTCTTTGTTATTAAAAGAGAATTAGGACTCCTAGATATCAATGACTTAGATAAATAGTTAATTTGTTTGTTTATTATTTTTTCTTTTGGTTGTTAACTTTTGATTGTCCTTGCTGATTGTGTTTGCTTTTGATATTTATTGTTGATTAAGGTTTAATGATTATTTTTGCTTGAGTTTTTGAGTGTCTTTGATGATTATGTTTAATAGTTATGGTGATTGTTGATTTGTTGTTGATGATTATTTTTGAAATTTTGATTGTCTTTGATGAATGTGTTTGAGAGTTTTTATGCTTATTTTGATTATTTTGATTGTTGATTGTTGTTGATGATTGTTATACTGAGTGTGTAAGTTTTTTGAGTGAAAAATAGTTAGTTTTAATGAAAAATCTATGTTTTTAGGGTCTGGTAATCGATTACCACTCCCTGTAATTGATTACCATAGAACATGACCCTATAATCAATTACAATAGACTGTAATCGATTACTAGAGGGTTTGGTCAGATATAGGTTACGCTTGTAATTGATTATCATGGGCTATAATCAATTACAGCTCGTCCCTGTCTATAAATACTGCATTTTTCTCTCTCCTTGTGCAACCCTCTTCTCCCTCACTCTCCTTGACGGCGCCCCTTCCTCTCAAAACTTCAAATCACCATAACTTTCTCGTTTCTTGTCCAAATCACTTCAAACAAAGCTCAAATTTCTTCTTTTTCAATTCTCTACAAACTCCACTGATCATAATTTTCTTAAGAAAGCTCAAATTGCAAAACCCGCAAAGAAGAGAAAGGACTCATCCTCCACCACCACCACTGCAGGCCAACACTGCCACGGCACATCCGGTGACCCACTAGCACCAAAACCCCCTTCTTTTTCATCTCCCAAGTCATTGACTCTATTTTCTTCCAATGACCAACTTCAAAGGTACTATTCCCAATTCTCCAATTGTGCCATTCTCGATCCTAAGTATTTAGATGTAGAATTCTTTGATGGGGAAACCTTTGATTGCTATCAAGTGTTTCAAAATTCTGAATTAGTTGAGTTTATGTCTCTAAAATTACCATATTATCCTGAATTAGTTAGAGTCTTTTACAATAATCTTAAAATTCAGGATGAAGTCATTTTTTCTGAGGTGCATCAAATACCTATTGTTGTTGATCAATCTCTATTTTATTCTCTGACTAAACTGAGCAGTCAGGGTGTTCCTTTTGAAGGCACTCTAGTTGATGATTGGAAGCATGTTTATTCTAGTCATGATGCTCGTAAAATGGTCTGTAATGACCATACTGATATGACCGGTAGATTGCTTGCTAGCTCATTCACCTTTGAGTGTCGCATCATGCATTATATCCTTTTTTGAGTCTTGCTTCCCCGGTTCACCAATCTTGCTCAAGCCTTTAAGGAGGATTTAATCTTGCTATGGGCTCTTCAAATCGGTCGCCAAATGGATTGGGCCCATCTTGTTAGGTACCAAATGCATAAGGCATTACGAGTCAATGCACCTCTTCCATATCCTCATCTTGTCACTTTGTTTCTTCAGCATTTCAATGTTCTTTTAGAGGATGAACCTTTTGTTAAGGTTAAAAGATCCTTTGCTATTGGTGTTGGTGCTATTACCTCCTTCGGATACCAGAAGGATATGGATGGCCAATGGGTGTATAAACTGTAGAAGCAAGCTTCATGATGATGAATCAAGTTGATTCAAGATGTTTTGATGATAACAAAAGATGATGACAAAAAGCCCAAGAGAATGATTTCAAGATTGAGTCAACAATTCAAGAATCAAGAGAAGTTTGATTTCAAGATTCAAGAGAAGATGAATTCAAGATTCAAGAGAAGAAATCAAGAAGACTTCACAAGGGAAGTATTGAAAAGATTTTTCAAAAAAACAAACATAGCACAGTTTTGTTTTTCAAAAGAATTTTTCTCAAATTTTCTAAGTTACCAGAGTTTTTACTCTCTGGTAATCGATTACCAATTTCCTGTAATCGATTACCAGTGGCAAAGTTTGATTTCAAAATTTTTCAACTAAATTTGCAACGTTCCAATTGATTTCAGAATGGTGCAATCGATTACAAGATTTTGGTAATCGATTACCAATGCATCTGAATGTTGGAATTCAAATTCAATTGTGAAGAGTCACATCCTTTCATAAAATGCTTTGTGTAATCGATTATAAGGATTTGGTAATCGATTACCAGTGACAAGTTTTGAACAAAAATCAAAAGATGTAACTCTTTCAATGGTTTTCAGATTTTTCTAAAGGTTATACTCTTTCAATGGTTTTCCTGACCAGACTTCAAGAGTCTATAAAAGCAAGACCTTGATTTGCATTTGAAATAATACTGACAACCTTTACAAACAACTTTTCCACATATTCTTTTACAACCTTTGAATTTCTTTGAACATTTTCTTGAACTTCTTCTTCTTCTTCTTCCTTTCCAAAAGCTTTCTAAAGTTTTCTGGTTTTTCCAAACCTTGAAAATAGAAGTGTGCTATATCTTTTATTCTCTTCTCCCTTTGCCAAAAAGAATTCGACAAGGACTAACCGCCTGAATTCTTTTTGGGTCTCTCTTCTCCCTTTTCCAAAAGAACGAAGGACTAACCGCCTGAATTCTTTTGTGTCTCCCTTCTCCCTTGTCAAAGAATTCAAAACGACATAGTCTGAGAATTTTTTTTATTCTTCCTTTTCCCTTAAACAAAAGAATTCAAAGGACTAACCGCCTGAGATATCTTTTGTTTCCCCTTCACAAAGTTTCAAAGAACTAACCGCCTGAGAACTTTGTCTTAACACATTGGAGGGTACATCCTTTGTGGTACAAGTAGAGGGTACATCTACTTGGGTTGTTGTAACTGAGAATAAGAGAGGGTACATCTCCTGTGGATCAGTTCAAGTGGAGGGTACATCCACTTGGTTGTTCAAAGAGAACAAGGGAGGGTACATCCCTTGTGGATCTTTGCTTGTAAAGGATTTTACAAGGTTGAAAAGAAATTTCAAGGACCGTAGGTCGCTTGGGGACTGGATGTAGGCACGGGTTGTTACCGAACCAGTATAAATTCTTGTGTTTGTCTTCTTCTTCCCTGCACTCTTTAATTTCCATTGTGCACTTTAATTATCACTTTTACTTTTGGTTAAGTTTCTATTTTTGTTCTTTACTTTCTTAACATTATAGTAAAAGCCTAATCGAATCTAGTAATATTAAGAAGGATAGATTTTTAATTAGTAAAGGTTCACTAATAATTAATTCAACCCCCCCCCTTCTTAATTATTCCGAGACCACTTGATCCAACATAAACAAGACCTGCCACCTCCCATTCTCGATGAACGCACACCCTCTCTACCACCGCAACAAGATACCTCCTCTTCCTTATTGAATGACGTCCTAATTGAGTTACAGGTGTTAGATCAAGTGGCCTCATAATAATTAAGAAGGGGGGTTGAATTAATTATTCTTAAACCTTTACTAATTAAAAATTTACTCTTCTAAGGCTTTTACTTATGTTGTTAAGAGAATAAATAGTAGAAGAGAAACTTAACCAAAAGTAAAAGCGGAAATTAAAATGCACAGTGGAAATTAAAAGAGTAGGGAAGAAGGAGACAAACACACAAGAGTTTTTATACTAGTTCCACAACAACCCGTGCCTACATCCAATCCCCAAGCAACCTGCGGTCCTTGAGATTTCTTTCAACCTTGTAAAAATCCTTTTACAAGCAAAGATCCACAAGGGATGTACCATCCCTTGTTCTCTTTGAACCTAGTGGATGTACCCTCCACTAGAACTGATCCACAAGAGATGTACCCTCTCTTGTTCTCAGTTAAACCCAAGTAGATGTACCCTCTACTTGTACCACAAAGGATGTACCCTCCAATGTGTTAAGACAAAGATCTCAGGCTGTTAAACCTTTGATACTTTGTGAATGGGGATACAAAAGAATTCTCAGGCGGTTAGTCCTTTGAACACTTTTGTATAAGGGAAAGGGAAGAATCAAAAAAATTCTCAGACTGTGTCGTTTTGAATTCTTTGACAAGGGAGAAGGGAGACACAAAAGAATTCAGGCGGTTAGTCCTTTGTTCTTTTGGAAAAGGGAGAAGAGAGACACATAAAGAATTCAGGCGGTTAGTCCTTGGCGAATTCTTTTTGGCAAAGGGATAAGAGAATGAAAAGATGAATAGCACAAGTTTTCAAGGTTTAGAAAACCAGAAAACTTTGGAAAGCTTTTGGCACAAATAAGAAGAAGAAGTTCAAAGAGATTCAAGGCTTGTAAAGGATTGTATGAATTAGTGTATTGAAAAGAAAATCAAAGCCTTGCTTTTATAGACTCTTCATGTTTGGCCAAGAGGACCATTTAGAAGAGTTATAACTTTTAGAAAAACTTAAAACCAATTTGAAAAAGTCAAAAACCTTTTGAAGAGTTACATCTTTTGATTTATTCAGAAACAATCACTGGTAATCGATTACCAAATCAGTGTAATCGATTACACAAGGCTTTTATGTGAAAGGATGTGACTCTTCACATTTGAATTTGAATTTCAACGTTCAAAGGCACTGGTAATCGATTACCAAAACATTGTAATCGATTGCAGATTTTTGAAATTAATTGGAACGTTGTAAATTCAATTTGAAAACTTTTTCAAAAACATTTTGCTGCTGGTAATCGATTACAACAATCTGGTAATCGATTACCAGAGAGTAAAAACTCTTTGGTAAACATGTTTTGAGAAAAATCATGTGCTACTCAATTTTTGAAAAAAAAAATTCATACTTATCTTGATTAAGCCTTCTCTTGATTCTTGAATCTTGATCTTGATTCTTGACTCTAAACTTTCTTCTTAAGTCTTGAATTCTTCTTGATTCTTATCTTGAACTCTTGAATTGTTCTTGATTCACTTGAGTTGTTCTTTGATTGATCTTTGAGCTTTTTGTCATCACCTTTGTCACCATCTTTTGTTATCATCATTGTTATCATCAAAATACCTTTGAATCACCTTTTTGTCATCACCTACGGATTCTTAGACGTTTCTAGTATTATAAGTCCTTAATTTTCTAGACATTTTACTATTTGTGCCCTGTATTTGGATTTTGTTATTTATCACTTTGGTTAATTTTGTGCTTTGCTTTGGATATTTAGCATTTGGCCGGTTTATGCCTTGCTTTGAATATTTTGCACTTGCTTCTATTTTATATTTTGCTATGGATGATTAGTTTTTGTTGTTGGTTGTGATGCTTGCTCTAGATATTTTGTGGCTTTGATATTTTCTTCTGTCTTTTTCAGCTTTTTGATGTTTCCTAAGGGTAGAGAAACTAAGGGTGGATCTTATCTAAAACTAGGCAATAAATTGCAAATTTAAGGGGGAGTAAGGGTGAGTGCATGCATTGCAAATCGAATATCGTTTATCTTGTTTTCAGATTGTTGTCATCATCAAAAAGGGGGAGATTGTAAGTGCATATGTTGTATGAAGATTTTGATGATGCCAAAAGATTAAAGCTATTCAACGTTGATTCAAGTCAAGATCAAGAAATCAATAGAAACAATTTACAATAGTCCTTTATATGTTAAAAGAATCTCTTAAAAAGGTTACAAAGGTTTGGCCTTAAAAGACTTAAGTTTTCAAATATCTTATAAAGTTTTTAAGTAAATATTACATCTTGAAAATTATGTATTTCTCTCTGGTAATCGATTACAGCCTGTTGTAATCAATTACCAGAAGCAAAAATGTTTTTCAAAAAGCTTTCAGAATCAATTACCAATCACAAAAGTTTTTGAAATTTAAATTGAAAAGTCATGATTCCTCAAAATTAATTGTTTAATCGATTACCACATATCTGTAATTGATTACCAGTGAGGAAATTTCAAAAATAACTTTGAAAAGTCACAACTCTTCACAAAGTTTTTTGAAAGGTCACCAAAGGCCTATAAATATGTGACTTGTGTTCGAAATTCTTCAGAATTTTTCAGAACATTCATTGTCCTATTCTCTCACAAGAAAACCTTTGGCCAAACACTTGCAAAATCATTAAGGATTCTTATAAGTTCTTCAAGTTGTATCATTCTCTTAAAGAGAGAAAAACATCTTTTGTACTTCAAAAGCAATTTGTTGTTGTAATCAAGAGGCAGTGGGTCTCTTGATTTGTAAGTTCTCTGAACACAAGGGAAGGATATCCCTGGGTGGTTCAGAAGTTGTAAAGGAATTTACAAGTATAGTAGAAATCTCAAGTGGATTACTTGAGGACAGGATGTAGGCATAGGGCATGGCCGAATCAGTATAAAACTGAGTTTGCAATTCTCTCTTCCCTAAACTCTTTTACTTTATTGCAGTTTAATATTTACTTTGCATATTTAAAGAAGCATCAAGGAAATTGTTCATTACTTCTTTTTTTGCATATTAAGTCTACATATTTCTTTTAAAGAGAGAATTAAAACTTGTTAGGGGAAATTTTTTAAACTTAATTCACCCCCCTCTTAAGTTATTGAGGCCACTTGTATAACAAGTAAGGTTGCATTTTCCTTATAACCACAATTTCCATTAGGTCTAATGTCAACAACTTTTACATGAACTGTTGCAACAGATAGGGAAAATTCATTCATATAAAGGATTTTTTTTTGTCCACTTTTTGCTACTGACTTCTTTGCGAGCCACACTTGGTGTTCTCAAACTACCAACCATCATGTTTCACCAACTCGTTCTCACATTAAAGGAGCACATTTAGTAGATTTCACAGACTTCAATGCACCCTTTGTTTTTACTTTCTTTGGAGGCAAACTTATTAAAGTGGTATCCGAAAATGCAAGTTCATGGACCTTATTCTTTAATGTCATTTTTATGCTCACATCAAGCTATGAAAATCTCTTTACCAATGCATCAACCTCATTTGTGAGAGTTAAGTCCCCCCAAGAATCACCTGCGTTGTGTGTACCATTGATGAATAACATCTTCCAATGCACATGAATGGACAACAAGGGTATTGAACCATTGATTTGGCTATACCTAGCAAGTTTATAGGCACACGGTAAATCATGAATAGTTCTGAGTGTGCAGTCACAATTAAAACTGTCAACACTAATGGAAGCAAAGCGCTTCAACACAATTAAAACTTTGTGCTTCGTAGTCTTTTGTAAAACGGTGTATTGAACTTGTGGTCAAGCACGTTGATGCTTTTTTGAAATGACGCCTTAAGTTCAGTATGTTGCAGTATAAGCATGTTATTCATTGCATCCCAGCAAATACACAAGTCTCCTATGCTATCATGAAACAACCTCTTTAGTCTTGCTTGTGCGCCTTCAACTCTGTAAAGTAGTTTAATGTAATATCAATAGAAGATACATAACAAACAAAATGTGAAACAAGTAAGTAATTACAAAAATCTACCTATTAGTTGTGTTTCCAAGATGCATAACACAATCAGTTCATGCTTGTACAAATCTCTCCGTATAATGCAACAACCATGTATAATAAATATACTCTTGAAAATCCACATAATGTCTACAAATGCTTGTAAAGCTTTTTAACTACTACTCATATATTTGTTCATCAATAGAATTCACCAATCCTACCCAAGCATTCATCACAACCTCCCAGTCTTCTGCATTAGTCACGAGTATCTTGCATTTTGCTCTGACATTCTTAGAAACATGGAATTAACATAACAAGTTGGTTGCAAAAGGAAAGGCAACCTCCAATGCATTCATCAAAGTAAGATCTTTGTTAGTGACAATCACCTGAGGCAGCATATCATCCTTCACAAACAATCCTTTGACCTTTTTTAAATCCCATTCAAAATTCTTCATCCTCTAAAATTGTAAATAAGCAAATGCAAAAAAAAAAATCATTTCTGTTGAAGTCACACAACAATCTCCAATAGTGGAAGATGATATTTGTTCGTCTTCCAAGTAGTATCACAAATCAACATTGTGGGAATGCATTTAATAGCTTGATGAAATATGGATGAGACTACATTATATCTTTGACAACATCTTGAGTGTCCACTCTTTTGAATCAATATACATATTGATTGTGCTCTATCAACTTTAGTAGATGTTGTACCTTCGTTCATGGACCCCTCACTACTAGAAAAAGCATTTTTCACATCAGTTCTTTAGTACATTTCATGACGGTTCAAAAATCATCTTTGAAGTCGCCATCATGGAAAGTCAACACTTTCCACGATAGTTTTTAAACAGTCTTAGCATCTTGATTTCTACATCGGTTCTTTTTTAAACCATCTTAGAATGTGTTTTTTTGTCTTAAAAATGTTTTAAAAAAATGATATTTCTAAGACATTTTTCTGAAAGAATTATCTTGGAAAGTCTCTAAACAAACCAAAAATTTATTGAGGCTTATTATTTATGAATTAATTATTTAAAAATATAATATTTCTATTTGGAAACAAAATCATTGTTTATAATATATTGAAAGTAAAATATAAACCTAAAATTATTTTATTTTTATTTAAATATAATTAAAAAGTTATAAATATAATAAAAGATTATATGTTTTGCATATGTGAATCTACAAACAATTTACAATAATAATAAAGGAGGTATATGATAATTTTTTTATATAAAATCTACCTAGTTTTTTCTTATCATGGAAATGAATGTAGTAGGATTTGAAATATATACATTCTCCACATACATATATATCATGAAATGTGAACTACAAAGTTATTATCAATGGGGTTGACTACAAAAATTGAATGTGAAAAACAAACTAAATTTTTCTGAAATTAAAGTTGTCCTATAAACTAAGTAGTTTCAAGAGAAAGATGAGAGTTAGCACTTAACATAATTTGTAATTAAATTATCACCATCAATTCAACGGTCAAGATTAATTTCTAATCGAATTGGGTTCATCAAAATAAACCTTCACCACCTCTAACCTCTTCAATTTTCAACCAAGGGTCAATAATTTCGCTGATCAACTCGATGCCTCTTCAATACACTACTCAAAGAGGTTGATTCATCACCGCTGGGCAATGTAGAACTAAGCATCTCAGACGAAGATCAGGATGCCTCATCCTGTAACCATAAACAAATTGCAAAGATTAATTAATCAAGAATGAAAATATCCTCTAATAAATTTTTTAATAATGAAGTACTCACATTGTAAGACTTTCATCTACTTACAAATTATAAAAGATCATTAGTATGATTTTTAAAATAATTTTATAAAAATCAATAAACTTATTATCATGTATATAATAATTTTTTATTGAATAATAATATAAAAACTTTCTATCTTTTCTTTATCTTTGAAACAAAATATTAGCTTAATATCTAAAAGCATATTCAAAGTTAAAATAATAACAATGTCAAAAATGAAATCCTTGATAGATTTATAAGGTAAAGTTTATTACTTAGAATAGACCATTACACCATTGGTATCACTGATTTACCGTATCAAGAAAATACAACCTCCCAATTGCAAGATATTATCAAAAAAACAATTAATAAACTAATCTAATATTCTAAAACAATTAGTCCAAACATTGCCACAAAGAATATAAATTAAAATTTGCATAGTTGCACCATAGAGCACTCACTTAGTGAAAACCACAGAACGAGGGCGAAGTAATCTCGAACCTTACCTAGTGGAAAGAAGGCACAGATCTAAAGGAGATATAAACAAAAAGACAAAGAAGATGAAGACACAAAGCAGATTAAGAACCTTGTTACAACCCATTCCACAACACGTTTATATTTTGAAAAAAGAGAAAATAGTATATTAATTAGTTTTTTTCACCTTTTCAATCATAAATAATAATTAAATTCATTAATTTTAATCACAATAATAATTAAAAATAGGTTATTACTTTTTAATTATAAATTTATGCTTAGAAAAATAGATCTCAAATAAGTTAGTAGGCCCTTCCCTACATAGCAGACATTGTGGTCTGAGGGGAAAAAACCGTGAGGATACAAATCCTAGAAGCCTAATATAATCAAACTAAATAAGAACAAGATTTATATTTGAAGAATTTTGATCCATTAAACCACAAGGAATCAAGTATTTAAATAAGAAAGAATGGGCAATAAGCAGTCACACAAGAAATTCCCTTGAAAGTACTTCTAATAATGGATAAGCATTGATCAAATGGCATAACAATTTTACACATAAAACAATTATGTTTCTTAATCAATGACAACTACTTTGGGGTCCACTTGTTAGATAAAATGCATCCATCCATAGAAAAGGGGGTTATAAATTTATATTATAATAAAAAAAAATCAGCATCCTTCGTTCAACGTTTCTCCAAGTCTTCCTGATCTAGAAGTTGAAACTCTCATTCAAATCTCTGGATTAACCTGAACTTTGTTCTTTGCAAAGTATCTCATCCTATCCCTAACTATATTGTGTAATATTCGATAGTAGAAGCATTTCAAATGAAAAAAAAGGTAGACTTCTTTAAATCTTTCAGAAGGTAGTGATTCTTTTGTCCGCAATGCGTATTGAGAAACACAACAATAGTAATGGTTCAACTTTCATTTTAAAGGTGAAAAAATATATAATAAAATTAAGTTTAAGCAACTTACTATGTATATACCAATAGTTATATATGTTAATGCTAGTTCATAATTTCACTAATTAAGAGTGACAAGAACTACATTCTTTAAAACTGTTGACATCTTGCCCAATAGACATGAATAAAGCAAATTACAGATTTGACCAATCATATAGAGAAGCACACAGACCTAAATTATGAAAAATGAGATTGCACACAAAATTTGAAAGTTATCTAAAAAATAAAAAATAAAAAACAGAATTTATCCAAAAATATCTAGTATGTACAACTCCTTTTATCCCTCCACTTTGTGCTAAATAGTAAAGAGGACAAAGAAGAGAATTTTGAGCTGATTGTGATGCAAATTCCCTACATACCTCTAATCCACGCAATGCACCAAAAATAGTATTTGCCTAGAATAAATAAAATCACAAAAAACTTAAAAGACTAATGGCCAATTAGAAATGACTATCATTAAAGAAATAAAAAGATAAACCACATATTGCAATTTATTTGTTTTTGTCCATTAACCATAAGAAAGGAAGCACAACATCATAAGAGTCTTCTTTATCAATCAGTTTGTTTCCCTAAAAACAAAACACTCAATGAACAAGTGTTTCAACAAATTCCAATTGCTACTATGTGGCATTTTAGAATGGTGTTGATGGATTGGTTAACTTGTTCAATGCACAGAAAATTACGACATTAAACTAAGAAATACATATATAAAAGGAAACTAGTTTTAACTTAGGAAGGGAAAAGTACAACATAACCTTCAGAATTTAAGTATCCATTAGCCAACAAACAACATAATCTCATTGAATATTCAAATCCATTAACAAACACTACCATAAAAATTATTTATTACGATGCGCCAACAAAGATGGTTGACAAAAATCATCTTTGAAGACAATGTGGTGACAATGTCATAATTAAGTTCATTAATAACGAAGACGATTTTCAAATAACCATCTTGGAATTGTGAATTTAAGGATGATTATTCAAAAAACCGTCGTAATTGAACACAATACAAAAATGGTTTTACAAAACTGTCTTTGAATGGTTTTGCCTTTTCAAATTCACGCTTTCTCTCTCTCTCTCTCTCTCTCTCTTATCTTATCAGGTCTCTCTCTCTTATTCTCACTTTCTTTCTCTTGCTCTCTCTATTGTGAAACCCTCATCTTCCCTTCCCTTCTACATTTGCAATAACAACAAATTTAATCATCTTCTCACTGATGAGTTCGTCCCTGTCAACACCAATGCCGACAAGCTCTACGATGAGATGCTCAACCTTCAGAACATTGTCGCCTTCCTCCATCGCACCAAGATCAACGCCTCCACCGATTCCTCCGTCACCACCGGCTCCGACCTCTGCAACGTCATCACTGGCGCCCGCTAGATCCCTGGCGAGTCACGCCTCAACCTCCTCTAGAGGAACTTCTCCCTCTTTCATGCCATCATTGCGCTTCTCGTCCGTTACTCCCCCGACACCATTCTACTCATCATTTCCTACCTTGTCGACATTCTCACCTATGTCGCTTGGAAGCTTGAGCTCATGTAGGTAATGAACTCTGAGAGTGCAAATTGATTTTTTTTCGCACAAAATAAGATGGTTTCCTATATACTAGCTTTGACATAATAAGTGGTATTGTGGTAGACTAACATTTTTTTATATATTTTCCATTGAATGCTCTTCTCCCCCATTAAGCTTGTTCAAATTTCTATCCATTAAAAGCAGCCTCCTTTAAGTAGACTTTTCATCTTAGTAATAGGAAATGAAAAGTCCCATTCATAATGACATTTGGAAACTATTACTTTTTGATTTGGAGATTAAGATTATCTTTTAAATGTTTTCTTCTTCAAACATTTCAAATAGAACGCAATTCCCTTATAACATTTATATTTTTGGATAAGAAAATGGACAATAATAAAATAAGATGTGTGTTGTTAATGCTATTCTAGCTTTCTGGAAGCTCAAATCTATGAATTGTTTCAGATTTGATGTTTATATAGTTCATTTGTTTTTTTTTATTTTAGGCATTTGGTTGAATACATTGGGTTGTTCATTTCTGGTGAGCATGGCTTCTCTTGTTTGTCTGATTATCCTGCCTGTAATTTTTGGTAAGTAATTTTTTTGTCATTTTGTACAATACAAATTATTTATTTCTCAATAGCAAATGCTTATCTACAGAATACGAAATTGAATACTCAGGTTTATTCTCCTATTTCAGTACAAGGGAAACCATCAAAGGTTGTTGTTGATTCATTGGCTTTATTTGGAAATCGTGAGTGCCAGCACAATGCTAAGGTAGTATTTTTTTTTTAATGAATCTTGAGATTTTTGTCAGGGTTGGAATCAAACCCCCCAAGGTATATGACTTGAGATTAATCTTTCTTAAAAGGAAAAAAGTACTAAATATATATGTTTCTCATATATAAGGGTGTTCGTCTTTATGGTATAAGGATTTCTAGTTATTTTTTCATAATAATCATTTCATTTATTTCTTTTTTCTTTATGATTTTGATAGATCACTTAATATATGTAACTTTTGTGGATTTTCTTGAATAAACTTGTCACTGAGGAGGCTTTTGTTCCTATTGCTCCTAGCAACATGTTTTTCTGACCCATAAGTTGGTGAAATATAAATGGCCTATAATGATTTGCCAATCTCAAATGCTTCTAGTGCACTGGCTATTCTCAATTTTTTTGGATAATTATTAGTACATGAAAAGAATAGACAAAAATAATGGAATTTCTTTTGGCATAATAAGGGGGAATTGTCATAAATCCATAAAAGAATATTGTCTGGTTATGTTGAATTGCTCTTTTTTTCTTTCGTGTTGTGTTGTTTTTTACTTGTTAACTTGTTATTGAGTTTTTTTTTTTTTTTTTTTGCTGTGTTGTATGAATGAGATCAATGCATGCTATGAGAGATCGGATTGTTATTATTTTTATTGGTGTGTTCAGAAACAACAATATTTATCAAGGTACCAAAGTATTTTTTTACCAAATTAGAAATTAACAAAGTAATTGTGATAATAGTCATTCACATTTATTGGGATTGTTTACAATTGTCTATTGGTTGAATCATTATTTGTAGTAAATATTAGATAACACAAGTATTTTAATATATAGCTTCAAAAGGTACAAGTGGAAGTGCCAAATTGTTGGAAAGGCTGGTATTTGTATTATTATTGGCTCCCATTTGCTCCTTTGATTATAAGCACATGCAATGCCTTAATTAGCTTAATTAATTATCATAATTAATGAATTAATCTAGTTTCTTTTGTCGTGAACATAAATGATATTTTGTGTAATTATAGCTTCTCTTAATTAAAATGTAGGTTGTTGTATTGAAATGGTAGAAAATTCCTATGGATTGATTCTTTGATGATATTGTTCTTGTCAAAGCTGTAAACATACATTTAACAATACTTTTTTCCCCATTTATAAAATAAGTTACCTAAATTATTACCATGTTCATTCAAAATAATTTATTGGGTTAAGCATTTATGTTTATCTTCAAAAAAACTGTGGTACATGCTCTTATCTTATGTTTAGGAGATAGTATATAAATTGTTAAATAGTTCACTAAATTTAAATTTAAATAGTTCACTCTACCTAATTAGTCAGATGTATTGTAGTACTGTTAACATTAAATTGTCTTAGAGTACATAATAAATAAAAAAGACAACAATTACATGATCATTTTCTGTCTTAGTTTCTTTCACAAAATTCGTTGGCCTTTTTAATTTTTCTTTTTAAAAAAAGACATTCTAAGATGGAGAAAACCATCTTAGAAAGTCTACCTTTTAAGACGGTTTTTTAGGAAATCATCTTAGAATCCTCAATTTTTTTTATTTAAAAAAGACATTTCTAAGACGGTTTTCCCAAAAACTGTCTTAGAATCCTCATTTTTTTTAATTTTTTCTCAAAAAAAATAAAACATTCTAAGACGGTTTTCACGTAAAAACAATCTTAGAATCTTCAATTTTTTTTTTAAAAAAAAATACATTCTAAGACTGTTTTCACGTGAAAATTGTCTTAGAAAGTTATGCTTCTAAGACGGTTAAGGAACCGTCATGGAAAGTGTTGACTTTTTATGACATTAACTTTAAAGAAGGTTCAAAACCGTCGTTGTATGTCTCAAATAACTATCACCAAAGAGGCTTTTCTAGTAATGGAATAACAAATAGTCATATAAAAACAAACCACACCTCAATTGTGACTTCCCCAACACCAGAAAGGGTTTGGGCTCTTCAAACGAACAAATTGTAGCTTTCATCCACTCCAAGTTGAAGCTGCAACACAAGTTCCCAATCTCAAAATCAAAACTTCTTGAAAACCCATAAAAGGAAAAACAAAAAAAAAACAAAATTTAAAAAGAAAAGAGCCCACCTCCTCACTGTATAAGTATATATTGGCCAATGGTAGATGTGGATTGGAGGATGATCGGTCTAAACCCGACCCATATAGCCGATTTAAGTCGGTTATTGGCCCAAGCAACAACAGCCCCGTCTGTCCTGATCTGTAACGATGTCGTCTCATTCACTTCCTTAGCAAACAAGGTCATAAACCACCTTCGCAACTCAAGCATACATGTGCAGCATGGTCTCTCTGACGTGGAGTTTACACGTGTCCAGGCCGAGTTTGGGTTCATGTTCCCGTTGAACCTCCATGTTGTCCTAACCGCCAGTCTTCCCATCGGTTCGCGATTCCATGACTGACACTTTGGTGGCGCGCGACTGCACCTTTCTGCGTTGTTGGACCTTCTGATCGCGGTGATTTTGTTCTAGATCGTGAAAAATGTGTTGTGGTCGAAGTCGTGGGGTCCACGGACGTGCAAGCCGGAGAAGGTGTTCTGAGTGGTGTAAAACACATTGAAGAGTGCTGCTACTGATTCCAATCTTCAACCATTGCTACATTTCTTCCAATCCCTCAGTCGCTGGAAACCCTAAAAAAATTGAATTGTATGGGTTATTGTGACAAAATCAAAGAAGAGGGGGAGTTGGAGAGTGAGAGGGACATTGAGAAAAGACTAGAGGGAGAGACATTAAAAACACACTCACTTCTAAGATGGTTTTTACAAAATCATCTTAGAATGAAAACCTTTTAAGATGATTTTTGCGAAACCATCGTGGAATGATAGTTTTCAAAACTGTCTTTGTTGAAAAACCTCATATTTACAAAATTTTCACTTTCTGACTTTCTAAGACGGTTTTTGGGGACCTTCGTCAAAGGTGCATCATAAAAAACTATTTTTTTAGTAGTGCCTTTTTTTTCGCTGATATCTTTGTCATTCATTATATATGGTCTTGATGGTGGTGACATTTTTTTTTATCTTGATCTTTGTTGTCAACAAAAGTTTTTTCTTCACTGCTTAAATGACTAACCTATGCATGTTCGACCAATGTTTCACTAACTTTCTGGTTATGAACACCACAGACAACAAAATGTTTCCAACCAACTTGTTTGACAAACTTCCCTTTTAATTTAAATGAACAACCACATTTTTTTGTTCTAGTACTCTTGCAAACTAACTTATCCTTATCTTGCTTGTACTTTCCTTCATTTTCACTACCCACTACAACATAAATTTTCCTTCCATTTTCTGACCTATGAATGACAAGAATAAATCGAAGACTTTTCCACAAATCTCAAACCCAACCGAACAAATTGTATCAATTTTCAAAAACCTAAAAAATAAAATATTTTTCTTCACTTAAGCAACATACACATACATAAATATAAAATCAATCGACAACTAATCTACATATCTCATCAATTGTGAAATGATTGGAAAAGTTAGGGTAATCAGGTTAGGGAGAGGTCAATGTCCAACCCATTGTCAGGATCTGTAGGCATTTTATCTGATTGATCTGCAAACATTTTATTTGATTGATCTGCAAGCATTTCATTTGATAGATTGAGACAGTAAAAAACAATTTGACTATCATCATACATGTTTCCAAAACCCTAAGGCATTGTAACTTCATCAGAAAAGATGTATTTCAATCCATGTATACACTGCAAAGAACCATTCATGAAAAATCAAAATTACAAAAAATAACACATAATAGAATCATGATTTTGTTGTGTATTTGAAATTTGACACAAAACAAAATCAAGATTTCATTGTTTACTAAAATTTCAGATACTAAACTTTTATCATTAGCATTTTCAAATACAACAACTTTTTTATATATACAAAATAATTGTATATCAAATAATTTTATCCACATAAATTGCCGATTTAAAAATTATTAAAATACTTTTATTATCTAAACATATAATCTCGTTATGTGTACATAATAAATGTATGATAAAATCTTCATATGTAACAACAATCTAATTAAGATAATCTCCTATTTGAAAAATAATTTCTTCACATATCAAATTTTAACTTTTTATATATAAAAATAAATAAATAATTTTTTTTATTGATTTGTTTCTTTGTACTGTAAGTAGTTATTTTGTTTTTAGTATTGGGTCGGGTCCAATGATGAGTGGTGAACTCCCTTGATTAAGTGCAGCATTCCTTGACGGGCAAGAAACAGTATAAAAGGGTCTGCATGATTTTGATGTTTTGATCTCTCTCCAACCCTAACACCAACTTTTTTAATTAATTTTGTTGTTGTGAATTCCATGGAAGCCTCCGAAGACCAAACAGATATCATGGAGCCGCATCTTGATTATTATACCCTGGAAGAAGATTTCTCAACAAGTTTATTTGAACTTGATGTTTTTCCACATCCTAAAGATCCCTAAGAATCTCACATAACTTTCTCCGAACTTGTTGATTTTCTCAACTCCGCCTCCAATCGTCAAGAGGGTTCTCCTCACCATCACTAAATAAGTCCAAAATGGTACTGTTTTTCGTCGACTAATAATGCCTTTTGTTTAAATATTTTGTGCTCTTGCAGGATTTCACATTTTGTTTATCACGGGTTCTTACATGGATACTATGGTGAGCAACTACGGTGTTGTCCTTGCTCTAGTGAAGCATCTTTGGGCGCTGCCACACACTACTACAAAAAATAGCTTTTACATCGGTTGATTTGGGCATTCTACGATGATTTTTAATTATTATCTTAGAAAGTCTTCACTTTTTACGACGGTTCCACAGAAAATCATCTTAAAAAATATCATTCTAAGACGGTTTTTAGCTAAAAACCGTCTTAGAATGGTATATTGTCTTAGAATGTATTTTTTTTAAAAAAATGAAATATATTGAGGATTCTAAGACGGTTTTTTTCAAAAAAAAAAATCATCTTAGAATGTCTCTACATTCTAAGACGGTTCTCTTAAAAACTGTCTTAGAATGTATTTTTTGTTTAAAAAAATATTTTAAGGATTCTAAGACAGTTATTTAGAGAATTATCTTAGAATGTGTTTCTTTTTTTAAAAAAAAAAAATCTAAAATTTCATACATTTTTTACCATCAATCTTAGATTTCTATTCTAACCACATGTTATTTCATATACTTTGCATGCTAATAGATACGGAAAAAAAAGGAAAAAAAAAGGAACAAAAAATATTGTCCCCTAAAACAAGCATAATAGGAAGTCTTAAACAATGTAGTTATAATTATGTATGCATGTTATCTAATGAAATTGTATCAAATATAAATAAGCAAGGTAGAAGTTATAATTTGTAATTTCCTTCTAGGTGGAACTTCACTCACGTGCACTAAAAGTGATTAGAAATAGTTTTTGTTTTGAGTTAAAAAATTTATATTAATTTTTATAGCAATTTTTTTAGTTTAAAAGCATCTAAATATAAATTATTTTACTTGAAAATAAATTTTAATTAAAATCTATTTTACAAACACTCATCCAAACATAAAATATTATTAGTAAAAAAATAAGATGTTCTTAGACGTAGTGTTGTATTATGTATGATTTTTAAATTACATAATTAATATAAAAATTAATAAATTTATCATGAAAACTTATTATAAAATAACTATATAATTATTTTATATTATTAATGTGTTAACTATTTTACCTTCATATTATTGTACTATCTTTCATTTAATATATTATGTGGTAAAAAATGTTAAATTGTATTTTATTCTTCTTTATTAGTTGAAAATATAATTAAAAAATAATATACAAATATCATTAATGTTGACTATTATTTGCATATATACCACTGCAAAGTTGGACAAGACACACGACACACTATAATGCATGTGTATCATATTAATATACATGAATAGCTATTCACCTAATATATATTGACGCGATGCATTACTACTAACTAGGTACCATATCAAGCAAGAGTTGACCTCTCTACGACCAGACCTCTATATAATTTTGTAACAATGTTTCCCTTTCCTACACTCCAAGCGAAACTTTGGATTCCATCAGTTTTAAGGAATCAGGTATCTTAGTCCGAAGCTCAAGTATCAAAATACTTAAATCTATTTAAGGAATTAATTTCTTTCGATATATATTTTTGATTTAAATACATTTTTCATTCTTGCAATTTAACTTTTTTTTATTTTTGTTCTTGTAATTTTCTTTTCGTTTTACTGTGTTGCATAATAGATACAATACCAGAATATGTGATTATGCAACTACATTGTAAGTATGAGCAACTAAAGGCGTACCCGTTGTGCAGGGTTTAATCTCATCTTGACTTAGGCATATAGGTTTCGTAGGACCTGCTTCATCTCCACCTGGTAATAAAATCCAGCTATAAATAAGAGAAGGAAGGACACAACAGTTATGTGATATATAGATATGGAATGCAATATCCTAAGGATGATATTCGTTCATATTGGGTCATAGACATACTCCTTATTAATGGCACGCTCAATGCATTGTTGTCTTCAAACCATCTGTGTAACTGGTCGTTTGCCTTCATAAAAAATCAAGACCAATATCTAGATCAAAAGAAAATCTAAATTTTTCAACTATTAAAAATAATTTAGAAACTAGCTAAGAAAAATTTACTTTTAATTCAACAAAACTAGCTTATCACTTTTTAGTTACTAGCTAAGTTTTTAACTTTCAACTAAATTTTAAACTTTTAGTTACTTTTACCCAAAATAATCATATAATATAAACTAATGTCAATTTCCATATAATTCAATGATGGTTGGTTTTCTTAATTAAATGTGAAGTTTATATTTGCCTATTCTATAAATCAAGTAGCAATGGAAATAACCATAATGAATGTCAACCTAGCACAAAGAAAATCAAGACAGAAGGGAAATTATATCAAACATAAGATGCACTCCCCCTCCCGGTATTACAGGCATGAGAAAGTGAAGAAGAATTATTTAGTAAATTGGTAGAAAAACTAAAACAAAAAAAAATATTTGAAGGCTTTAGAGTTGTGTCGTGAACAAAAGGAAGTTGCTAAGTGAAGGACTTACTTTAAAGAGTAAAGTGATGAGTTATTTGATTGAAAAAATCAATTGTCAGATCATGATTAAATGCATACAAATGTTTAATAAAATATGTAGCTATTTAAATCTCTCAAGTCTCAACCTTTGATTTTCTAATCAATGGGTATAACTTTCACTTTAGTCTCTAAAGGAGTAAAATCAGAACAAGGCAATCTGGGTTGGACCCACAGAATTTGAGATGAGCAAGGGGAAGAGGAAAAACTAGCATCATTGATCTGAACAAGGGAGAGGTGGCACGTTAGCTATAAACAAAAATTGTAGCAACAAGAGACGAGATGCTCAGGGAATGACAACTCTTTCTCATGATCTAAATTATCCCAAATCATTTTGTCTTTCCATTGCATAGTCCATTTTATTTCACATACCTCTCTATTTTCTTCCTATTTTTATCCTTGTTCAAAGGATGTTGTGATAAATTAACGTTAATATATAATTACTCTACTTCAAAAACATAAAAAAAAAGAGTCTAAATCGCACATTCCTGAACAGACATGTTGCACCACTTTATTTTCAAAAAAGAAAAGAAAAGAGAGTAGCCAAAAACAAGAAAGAATGACATGCAATGGTAGCATAATTAATTAGCAGCTATGGAAATCCCTCTTTAAGCACTTAATTTTGCTAGCTTAAATTATACGTTAGAGAATCAACCAAAAAAAAACTCGCCTTAGGAACACCAACATACAGATCTTCTCCCTCTGGGTGGTTGATGATGACTCCATGTCTAGGATTCAACTCGTTGGTAGCTATGTCATTGTACATAAACACCACTATGTTCTCTTCTTTTAGTCCACCTTTTATCAGCAACTAGTATGCATGGCACACATCTGCTTGTTTATAATTTAATTCAATTCATCACAACATCCATAAACAAAACCATTAATGAAAAACACATAGCAACTCAAAACATAAAACTAATTAATTAATTTTAGAAAATAAATAAAAGGAGACACCTTGGTCTTTAAACCAATCCAAAAAAATAAAAACACCAAAACCAAATTAACTTACTTGATGCCTGTAGTTTCCATAGCCGTTTGAACTAGCCATGAGAACCGCCCATCGTGTTCCCACTTCATCCGAGTCAGCATCCACCGGTTCAGTCGGTAACTTTATGACTGAGTCCCACTCCTTACGGTTCAGCCTCGCGGCTGCACCGTGCACTCTCACGAGCACCACCATCATCCATAATAGGACATTGTACCACGTCGTTTTGCTTATAATGGAGCGATGAAGCGCCATATATATCAGCTGAGAAAAACAAATGTGACACCCTCTACCCTCACAAATAACGAATAAAAGGAAATAAAATCATGCGGATTTTTTTTTAAACACATTGACTTTAAATTGATTTCAAAAGATAAAGGGTTCACATTCACTTAATGAAAACATAGTAGAAATTGTTCGAATAAAAACAACAAAGTTATCCCGGCTCAAAACAAGGTCGTCCATGCTGAATGAATAATAATAATAAAAAAACTAAAACAGAAAACATAACACAACTATATCGTTTACGGAAAATATAACATGCGAAGTAAAATCCTATGCCCCAATGTCACACTTATCAGAGCATGTCTCTATCACAGACTAAGTCTCTCCGGCTCTAACATGGAATTTATCATGTGATGGCTCACCTGAACAAATGACAATCAGCCCAAACACAAACACACACTAGGAATGAGTTATCACATTCATATATAATAAAATATTAGAGCATGTAAAACATATAATACTTAAAGCTGAATTTATATAATTAACATCACTTCCCAAAATCACACACATTTTGCACATCCATTCAAGTTCATCCACTCCAGAAAATAACATCAAACCACAATTGTTAACTCAATGAAAGTCAAACACATGCATTATGCAACAAATACTCTAGACTTAAGCCTACATGCAATGTGGTACCATTTTTCAGTGAAAAACCTCGTTGGGCGCCTAAGAGTACATGACAGGACATGCCTCACAATGGGTAAGTTAGGTCACTTTCACTAAGTGAAATCATAGGGAGACCAGTCAGGATCACGTTGTTTTGCGAGAATGCTCCAACCATGTGGGAGCGGCACAGGCTTAAAGGAGCACTCAAATCGGATGACCCCCAAGGCCTACACTCCGAAGAGTTCGTCAGGGCCTCTCCCTCCTGATTCAGGTCTAACCCAAAAAAAAATTTGAACACATAGACTCTACCTATGAATTATGCAATGCACACAACTACTCAATTGTGTGTGTGTGTATATATATATATATATATATATATATATATATATATATATATATATATATATATATGTATGTATGTATATTTTTAAAATATATTTTAACTCAGTGCACCTCAAGTGATTAAACTCGTCGGGTTCCCACAGTGGATCTCATCACAACTCTTTGCGCATTAACTCGTCGCCCTTAAAGGGTCTTACAGTTGTGTGATTACATAATTCATGGCTCACAACTCAAAACATAGAACATCTCAACAATTATGTAATTCACAATCCATTATGTACTAAATGATTATCACTTACACACAGTCTCAACCACAATTTCATAATAAAATAATTTATCGCATCTCACGCATCCTACACATATCATTCAATAGTAACATTTACTTGACACAATAAAAATATAGATTAACCGAATATATTAATTCAACAAAATAAATAAATAAAAATATCTACAACAATTAATTTGAGATGTGGCAAAAATAATTATGATTAAGCAATAATTTTACAAAAGTATTTAATTTATTATTATACATATATAACTAAAAAAATAAAAAAATAATAATGTCACAAAATATTTAATTTATTTCTCCAGAGCAGTAAAATAATACATTCACAACAACATTTAATTTATTATATATATATATATATATATTAAAAGCAAAAACCATGTGTTACAAGTATAATATCTTTAATGATAAACGTATTAAATATATTATTACTGCACCTTGAAGGGAATATTTAACGGCTGAAATTCATTTATAAGAAATATTAACGTATGCATTTTTTTCCACCTTAAAAAGAATGTTTATGTTGTAATTTGTTGATCAATTTAATATGTAGAAAACAGTAACATATCAAGCATATTTGTTGCGCCCTAACGTATCAAAGTTTTCTGTTGTAATTTTGTTAGACTATCAAATTAGTTTGTTAACAAATTTGTCAAGAAAAATTAAAAATTTGAAATTAAAAGGTGCAGTCAAACCATTAATTTAACAAACATATTTTTGAGACTACAAATATTTTATACTAAAATCAATCCCTAGTCAAGTCAAATAGGACAACTATAAACAATGTATAACTAATTTGTTGGTTTGCATTTTTTTTTTTTGTTCTTTTTTTCAACAAGTATTACATACACGTCTTACACTATTTTCAAAAGAGTTGTGGCAAATTTAAAGCAACGATTCCCAAACAGGGAAAACAACTCTTATTTCAATTGAAAACTTCCAAATATAATAGTAGGGAAAAAGATGACAATAAATTGTAGTTCATTACAAACAATAGACAATACAATTATTTGGGTCAAATTTTTCATTCCAATGATAACAATTCACTAACACATTCAAAAAATAAAAATAAATCACAAGCGCAAAACAACGAAAATCATACACGTTAATATACAACAAGAAATCAAGTAATAACAATTGAAAATTAAAAAAATCTAATATACACCAAGAAAATATCATATCAATATATACTAACAGGATCATAGAATTTCATAACAATAGATATTACACTCAATTTAGCGTAAGAATTATTCAATTTGAAAGAATCATGAATTAACATTTTATAAAAACAACCCAAAATACCCCAAAATTGATCCTCTAGAAATCCTTATACATGTTCTTCTAATCCTCAAGCGTGAGTAACTCATCCCTTACCTCGATGTAGTCGCTCAAACGTTCTCCATTAGCAATTGTGGCATCTCTGGTGCTCTCTAGAGCTCCTCATCTGGTTGTTCTGATAGGGTTCTTGTGCGTCAGAAAAAGAAGAAAGAAATAGAAGTGTTTTATAAAAGCTGCTCTAGGTTAACATTTGGTTTATATAGTGGAAAATTATGACCTAATTACTTTTACTTATTTATTTACTAATTTATTAATTTTATTTTATAGGAAAACTTAAAAAAAAAAAAGCATGGTTGTTACAACAAACTCACTCAGTCACTCACACACACAGGAGTAGGTGTTGGGTTGACAAAGCAGAGGAGTGAAGAAAGGGTTTATTAATCAAAATTGACTCAGTTAAAGACAATATGTCATGCAAATTTAGAGCGCGACACATTCAAAATCAAAACAGTTTGGGAAAAATGATGACAAATTCAAAACCATTTCTTAAAATGAACTTTTATACTATGAATAAATTAATCAAAAACAATACTTTCCAACTAAACAATGACTTATTGTCATTTCTCTACAGCTTCCAAGAGATGAAAAAAGAACCACGACAGAAGAAACAAATTAGGGATGTTAGTTACCAGAGAGCTGAGTGGTTAGATCTACTAGAAAAGATTTAACACCCTTATCTTCCGTTAGCAACATGGGGAGGCCATATTTCTTAACTTTCACAAAGCTTTCTTCTGGATAAACTCCACGGTTGTAGAGATTGTTGATCAAATTCCCATATTAAAATAAGGCCCAAAATAAATTAAAAAATGCAGGATACAAGGATCAAACTTGATGGCAGCATATCCTAATTTGAAAAAATCACCAAAAAAAAGATCAGGCAAAAGTTCACAAAAAATACACAGGTATGCAAAAATCAAAGAAATCGGAGGAAAGCGAGAAAAGAGAAAAATGATATGAATACCGAAGAACTCACTAACGATTGTTGCGGAACCGCAAATAGTGATTATGTCTTTGGCAACTGTTCTTGCGGCCATGTCTTTTCTTTGGAGTCTAATTTTGAGCAACGAACGTTTAAGTTTTCGACATAGGGTTGGGTGGAGCTTGTTCGCACGATGAAGCAAAATGGGAAAGCTTTTGTTTCGATTGTGGGAACACTGGTAAGCGAAATGAACTGGTTTTGAAAAGGGGAAAATAATGGCACTTAATTAGGGATTGGAAGTGGAAAGAATAAAACTTGATAGAGAAGCACCATATCCACTAAAAAAGGGGTATCGATGTTGTAAGAAGTTGGTGGGTCTTTCTACAAGTCCTTGAGCTCCTTGAGGATGCGCTTTGAAGCCATGGGAGGGACGATACGCATTCAGATCTGAAAGGGAAAGAGGGATCTGGATATCAGGTTTTGGTTGTGCAGCACCAAAAACCACAATCAGTGAAAGAGGGATTTGAAAGGGAAAGAGGGAAAGAGTGAGAGTGAGAGGTCTCTGTGGCTCTCGCTTATGGAGAGTGAAAGAGCGAGTGAGGGAGAGCAAATGTTTAAGCTCTCAAGAGGGAGATATAAAAATTAAAAACATATTCTCTTCGAAGACGGTTTTTTAAGACGGTTTTTGCAAAACCGTTGTGGAAGGGTAGTTTCTAAGATCCCATATTTACAAAATTGTCATTGCGTTACATACTAAGATGGTTCCTTCTTGAGGAACCGTCATCGTTTTACTATCGTAAAAAATGCTTTTTCGAGTAGTGACAGACCATTGAGAAGCATGAGGTGGAGAACAAATATGCACACATCCTTGTAATTCTTGCTATTAAAGTAATTAAGTTCTACTCATCCTTTTCTCCCTAAATATCTTAGTTAATGCTATATATTATATTGTCATTATTGAATATATAAGGGGACGAATGCATTGAAATTGCTCTTGAATGTACTATTTCTCTCACAGGACTCATCCCTAAAAGGGATTCAAAATTATAGTGTAATAGATTATTTTATATTAATTTAGTTTACTTTTATAACTAAATTAAAATTATTATCTTATTTTATGTTCATTTTCTTCAAATTAAGATGTGAGGTGTGACTTAAAAAATATTATTATGTTAGTTTTTAGTTTCTTTTTTATTTATTATCTTTGTAAGGGCATACTGAATGAATTTTTAGCTCACTCTACAACATATCAATGTGTAATTGATATATGATCATAAACTTAAAATATTTATTTTTTAACAAAATAAGAAACAACTAAAAATTCAAATTATAAATGAAAAAACTAAGCATTAGTATATTAATAATGAACAAAAATATGAAATATTTAATATGAAATGATATCTTGTTGATGATAAAAAATAATGACCTAACAGAATACTTTCTTTGATAGACAGAACATAAAATTAAATTGTTATAAATATATAAGTAAATTAAAGTTATAAAGGATGTGATGAGTTTCTTATAGCTTTATTCGAAGTTATAAAACTCAACCGGAATGGAGATAGATTTAAAAAATATAAATCAACCTTTTTAAATGTTGGGGATAGTTAATTTATCATCGACTCATCCCATTGTCATGTTTATAAATATTTATGTTATGTAATTATTTTATGAATAAATTAAATGATAGATGATAATATAAGAGTAAATTGAATAAAAACATGCAATATATATATATATATATATATATATATATATATATATATATATATATATATATATATATATATATATCATTTTGAGTTTCATTAAACCTATGTTATTTGTTTAATGTAAAAAAATGTAATTTTTAATCAAACTATGTATCCACTTTTTTTAAATAATATATCTTTATATTTTCAAATACTTAAATATAAAAGGGTACAAATTATTTTTTTTGTTATCGGCCCATGAAATCTTGGATGCATCCAATAACATGACTAGCACACATTAATTAATTAAATGAAAAAGTGAGATGGAGAGTCTTGATAATTTTAAGGGTGATTTTTGAATAAATAATAATACAAATTACTATCCAAATTAACATATAAGTGAAGAATATGGGTGTATTGGATTAAATACATCAACCATACTGCGTGCATGTAACGTCTCTATGTGTTTTCTATTTGAGTTTTCAGTAGTATATAATAGTGTGGCCCTTTTTTAGAGGAAAATGATTATGGGTGTCTTTGAATTTCTGGTACGAGGGTTCCAAAAATATGTTTAAGAATAAAATCAGTTTCAAGTCACGTTTGTTTATCCCTCGTAATCATGGAGCATCTTAACTCTGATTTTAATTTTTTCTTATCTTTATCATCAAACAACCAGAGCGTCAACAACTCATTATAGATGTTGGAGCCTTGCCTTGTCTTGTAGATTTGTTAAGTAAGCACAAGATCAGTACCATTTCTCCTCCAGTTATCGGTCTTCTCAGGAGAGTAGCTGATGCAATATGCAATCTTGACTTTGAAAATACCACCAATAAGACCCGTGTCAGGATTTTGTCCTTTTTTTCATGGCTTAAAAATATTTATTCTACAACTATTCTATTCTTTATGCTTATATAGGTATGGTATATGCTGGAAGGAAGGTGATATCCCTCCTCTTGTTGAATTGCTTGAATTCAATGCCACAAAGGTAGTTGACTTTCTGCAATAAAAAAATTGCAGGTTGTTGGATGCAATGCATTACCCACTCTTGTACTAATGCTTCAATCAGAGGATCCTATAATACGTTATGTAGTGGTAAGATGCTTATATGACTTTACACAATCGCATGCATTTTTTAGTTTGCTTCTACAGAGTTCTAAACTACTAGCACTAGTTGTATTAGCGCCTTTTGTAGGTTGTTGTTATTGAAAATTTGGTCCACTCGTCACCAGATATTATGAAAGAAGTGCTTCTAGCCGGGGCTTTACCACCTGTCGTTTGTTTACTTAGGTTACACTATACTTTGGTCATGGTTTTTCCTTTAATCATTAAGCAATCCATATATAGAAGAATGATATGTTTATTGAACATTATAGTTGTTTACTGAAAATCAGATACTACCTTCATATTAATGGTTTAGTTATTTTCTCCCCCAAGTATTCTTTGCAAGTTCATAATTTCAATGATAGTTCTTGTTGTTTGAAAAGCAAAAAACAAGCAGCCCTTTTACTTGGTCAATTTGCTGCAACAAATTCAGATTTAAAGGTGGATTAAGTTCTGCATTGCAAACTTGTAATATGATAAATCTATGAGTTATGAAATCCTCTTATTGACTTCCATACTTTGTGGTAGTTCCATATTTCCCAAGGAGGGGCTATTCCACCATTAGTTTACATGCTTAAGTCTCCACATGTAGAGCTCCGGGAAATGTCGGCTTTTGCAATTGGGAGGTTGGCACAGGTGATTATTAGTAGCAACAAAAAGTTAGTCGCTTGCTTATATGTTAAGGAATATAAAATTTAAAAATTCAAATTGCATTTTTTATTATCATAGCAGTAATTAATTAGCCTGATCTAAAATTCTCAAATAATCTCCTATTTAAAGTTAATATTTGATAAGCCATGATGCTATTCTTAGGTATAGATTGCTAATCATAGTCTCTATTCAATTATTAACATGTTTATTGCCATCCTTTGGCTGTGTTCATAATATAACTACACAATCTTACAAATGGTTAATGTTGAATGGGGACTCCATGGTGTAGGCTTTAGGATTCCTCTAACACTACAGTCATTAGTTATGGCTGAATTTGGGATTGCCTTTCTTAAACCTAACTCTTAAGGGTGGATTTTTCTTAATTTATAGGTAAATGTATACAAATGGTGTAAAAAAAATATGCTCCTTTGTTTCACGAATTATATATATATATATATATATATGTTGGTTTTTCCTCTTATAATTTTTCCTTCCATAACCCTTTTTTGCATATATAATTCAAATTTCAGGACCCACGTAGCTGTTATTGCTTAAAATGGAGCTATAGAGCCTTTGCCCAATATTATTGACTCAAACAATTCTCCCCTTCAACGTGATGCTACTTTAGCCCTCTATGGTCTTGCTGGTAATGAGGTGAAGTTAATTTCCTTGTTCTTTACTTTGTCAGCATTGTGTGCTGCCCTTTAGAAATCATCGATGTGCAGTGATAATGTGATATGCGGCCACTGATGTAACATCTTTGTATTATAGGACATTGTTGTAGATATTATTATGGCTGGTGGTTTTCAAAAACCGAAGGATGGACATTTTAAAGATTAGTTGTATGTTCATCTACTCTTTGTAATTAAAGTAATAGATTTTCATTTTTACCATATATAGTTGCATTTCTTCTTAAATTATAATTTAGTCATTATTAATGTTCCTTAACAGAACACCTTGTTGTGATTGTCGTTTAACTTGCAGCCTATGAAAGATTGCATAGCAAACACATTAAAAAGATTAGAGAAGAAGATTCAAGGGCGAGTGAGTTTTCGTGCAAATTCTGTGAGTGATTTAGTTTAGTTATAGATGTGAAATTGAGAATTATAATCTACTTATAGTTTTTGAACGATATTTTTTTCATGTTTTTTTACGTTATTGGATATGATTTTTGTATCTATTCCTCTTTGGCAGGTATTGGAACACCTAATCTCTGTTATGTGCTTTTTAGAAAAAGGGCTTCAAATACGTGTAACTATTGCTCTTGTTTATTTATGTTCTCCTCATGATGGTAAAACTATATTCATTGACAATAGTGGTAATAAATGATTTGTAACGTTTGGATGTTCTTTCATAATAAATGATTTTAAACTTTTTTCTTCTCCTCATGATGGTAAAAGTATTTTGCAATGAATATGCTGCTAAATGTACATGATTAGAATTGCTATTGGATATTCTTAAATCTTCAAGCGAGAAGGGCGTAAAGGAGAAGGGTGATGCTTCAGCAGCACTTCACAAATTGGCTGCCAAAGCAAGTTGTTTAGTCTCTCCTTTTGATGCTTTTCCATTACCAACTCCCCAGGTACTTTTACTCATATGTGTGCTTTTCCCGTTTGTTTATTTTGATTTATTTTCCTTATTCATTGAACCGTCTGTTCTACATTTTCATAGTTGCATTATTTAAACTAGTATAATACCTTTTGTCTTTGAAATTGAATTGTTGATATTTTAATTTGGATGTTGCTTAGGACCTCTCAAGGGCTACATATGAGTATCATCTGGATGGCCTTAAGAGTATTTGTGAAGAAGCTATTGCTCAGGTAGATAAAAGCTTCTATTTTTATTTCTTTTTCTTTTGTAGAAAGCTTTTCAATGGCTTAATTTTATCCAATGGCTCACCAACCTATTCTTGTGGGATATATATGTGGAAAATGTTAAAACAGTTTACCAGATGTCGAAGAATTCAAATGTTACTACATTAAAACATGCATGTATACTGTTTATGCTGAAGAATTTTTTTAAACTGAGGTCGAAACCATGGCATGTTAAATTTTTACCGCCCGAATAGTACTTTAATGGTTTACTGTTGTTATCTGTGGCTGGGAGCATTCAATCATATTTATGTCGCCAACTTTTCAATTTGCGGGTATTATCGCATGATTTCCTGCATTGTACCAGACATTCGAATGTTCTTCTCAACTTTACTTACCAAGTCTCATCCAACAATCCACTCGTGAGCATTCCTAGACTTTAATCATGACAGGAGGAAAAGTGACAATGTACAAAGCTGTAAATTCTCAACTTTAACTTATCATGTCTCATCCAACTGACTCATGAGCATTCCTAGACTTTAATCTTGACAAGAGGAAAAGTGAAATTGTACAAAGATGTAACATTGTGTTTGTTTCAGCTGAAAAATACAAGGAAGGGAGAAGAAAAAAATAGAATGTGATAAATAACATGTTTTTCCTTTTGTGTGGATAATTTTAAAATTAGTGTGGGACCCACTTTTTTTTTTATCCACTAACAATAATTGATCTTCATTATTGCAATTTCATACTGAAATATTTTTGAAGTTTTGTCTCTGGGGATTATTGCTGGAGGGAAAAATATAAAATTGGGTAAATATCAAAGTCATGCTGTTACACACACGTTACATTTTCCCCCTTATTTTTTTACCAAATCCATGTGACTTACTGCTAAATATAATTCAGAGTGAAAATGATAAACATACATAGTAGTAGCATTGTATAATGTCTTGTACAAATGCTACATTTTTTCAGATTTGGGTTTGATAGGTGCTATGATTTTGGTCTGTGCTTACCAAATAATGAGCTACAATTGATACTACTGCTTGATTTGTTTTAATGTCGTCATTCAACTAGTTGTTTAGCCACCTCCAGAAATTGGCATCTCTGAAAGCTTCAGCAAATTTGGGAAGCCAACATAAATCTCTGTGGTCTGTTAATCATTTGTCCAGAGTTCCTCACCAAGAACTCAGTCCCTTTTGATGTTATGCACGCTCCAGCGATATACTATACAATGATATATTTTTTTTGACATTGGTTTATAAGTGACAGTTTTGAAAGTAATGAGATGACATCTTACAAGTTGTAGAAACAAGAACATCAAATTTAGGTAGACACTCTTTAAGTGTTGTGGCATTACTAAGTCAATGGAGATTTATTCTTAAAAACTCATGTTGCTTTGTTCTTGTATACTCCATAACCCCTAAGTATGTCAAGAGCTAACATTAGTATAGTTTCTATTGAAAGAGAGTACAACTCTTTCTTGTTCGGATACATATATCCTCAGAGTTCCTTGTGACATGTATTTTGTTATGATACAGTACACCCACAGCTTTTTACAAGCTGCAATAAAGTGTAAATTAAGACCCATTCGTATTCATATATATGGAAATACACACACACCTGCAGTTCAAGATAATAAATGCAACTGACAAGTATGACCACACACACATATATGCATATAATATATATAGTATTATATGTGTTGTACTCCGTATAAATACACGACAAAAATCAAAAGGAAAGAAAAAAAAATAGTTCAAGTTGGTGTCTTGTAAGGCTATTTATTATTTGAGATTTCAGAAGTTCACCTTCTGCTCCCTGACCATATCATGGGAAGACAATTCTAATTGAACATGATAAAATTATTATAAACAACAAAAAAAAATTATTGATTATTTATATTGTATATTCAAGCTCAAACCAAATGCTATCCTTCATCAAAACACTAAAGTGGCAGTGAGTATATAAAAAGAAAAAAGTAAAAACCATAAGCAAAATAAAACAAGGAAAGGCATATTAGAGTTTTGAACTCAAAACAGTTGAATTCGTGTTTTCCTACACAAACAAAAAGCCATAAAGCTAAACAAACAAACCATCTAATGTGTTTGTATACAGGCTCACAATTGAGTCCAGTACTATAGAGTGTAAGAGCTTAATACTATGACCACCGGATGCTAACTTGTTACCTATGAAAAGTTGGGAAAGATCGACAATCTATTCTTCTTGATCCTCCTTTGATGCTTCTCATGTCTCCACATTCTCAAAGTCCAATGATTCCAAGAACCCTTCTTCTTTCCATGTTCTACAAGTCAGAATCCAACCGAGTCTTGGAAGATGAAAAAGGCTCAGGCAAAGGCTTATTAAATTGCTTATAATTCAATGTCATTCATATTATATACTAAGAAGCTTTGCCAGATATTTCTTAGTATTGCTTAATATTTTCAGTTGGATAATCATAAAAAAATACACAAATAAAATCATGAAAATGTCTTGACTCGTGGTGTTATTATTGATCCTTGATTCTTAATTTTTTCTTTCCTATATTACTAACGTTTGGGTTTTTTTTTTTATGTTGGACAATGGAAAACAAGTAGCATCATTCGAAATATTAGCCTAACACCACTACAAATATGATATTCTAAGTCGGTTAAATTTGTCATTCTATGACGGTTTTGAACTGTCATAGAATACAACATCATAAAATAGCATCATATTTATAACAACGGTTTTTCAACCATCTTAGAAAATATAGATTTCTAAGACGGTTAGTAAACAGCCGTCTTAGAATGATCCATTTTCGAAGGCGGTTTAGAGTAACAACCCGTCTTAGTATGTCGTCGGATCTAAGACGGTTACTGAATAACCGTCTTAGAAAGTAAGACATTCTAAGACTATTTCTTAGGTACCGTCGTAGAATGTCTTACTTTCTAAGACGATTATTCAATAACCGTCCTAGTATGTTTTGATCAACATGCGACATTTTAGATGGTTCCTAAATAACCGGCTTAGAAAGTAAGACATTCTAAGACGGTTATTTAAGAACCATCGTATTATCTCTTTTTTTTTTTGTTGTTGCTTAATTTTATTTATTTATTTCGATTCTGTCATTTTTTTTTTTTTATCTCTGGTAGCCTTAAGCCAAAACATTGACGATTGATGGAAAGAAAGAAAAAATAACTAGTGTCTACTCCCTAGCTTAAGTAATTAAAGTAGATCTATATGTTATCAACTCCCTAGTTTAAGTAATCAAAGTAGATTTATATACGAACAACTTGTCAAGAGTAACTTATTAATACATGGGAGGGTCAAAATTCGGAAATGAAACCCATCTCGTGTGGTTGCTTAGAAGAGAATAAAATAATGGTGTGGCTACAATTTATCCTATCATCACTTACAATCCAAGAATTTATTTTAATAATGAAGGACTCAAACTCCAACAGTATATAATGAAGACTCTCGGATAATTTCAGTAACTAGAGATAAAAACAAAAAAATTATCTAAAAAAAAAATGAAGAACTCAAACTCCAGTCGTAGCAGCAACATAGTTATATCTGGGTGCCTCTGTTTTCTTGCAGTGGTGTGTGCACAAAAAAAAAAAAAAAAGAAAGAAGGAGCTTCATTCAAGTTCAAATGACAAAGGAAAACAATAGATATAATAAAAGTAATCTTCATGTGAGCATGGAATCTACAAATAAAAATGGGAAGAAAGAACATTATACAAACCTCTTTTTCCACATTTGAAGATTGATGGAATGGTCCAACAGGGAGCTGCAGCTCCCCAATCTCTCTCTTATGCCTTTCATACTGTAAAAGTGCATGCAAAAATTGAAAATTAAGGAAAAAGGAAGTGGTCCCATAGTCTTGTGATTAATTTGATTAAAAAGAAAGAAAGATAGAATGAAGCGCAATAAAATAAAATGATATCAAACTTTATTATTTAATTATTCAAAATAACATTAAAATAAGACGATAATAAAAAATAAACTGTATTGTTTAAATGGAATGAAATAAAATATATTTATTTTATTTTACATTTATATGTTTTCCTTTAATTAAAGAATGATGAGATAGAAATACTCTTTTTTTTCATTTCATCATAAAAATATTTAAACAATGAAATAGTAACTTATTTAGACACCATTCTATTTCACTATATTTTATTTTACAATTAAAATATAACAATGGGATATATGATATTTTAGTTTTTTCAATAGACTAAGTTTTAAATAATTATTCTTTCAAAGAAAGTTTAAAATAATTATTGATAGTAAAAGTTAATTATGGTTGCTTTTAAATTTTTGCCCCTCCTCGATTTTTTTTTTTATCGTTCCGTCCTGCATAAAGATACCCTAATTGAAAGTTAGGTTGTTCATTAATTTAGTTTAGTTCTACGAAATCAAAATGTTAAATCAAATTAATTAATTTATTTTAATCTTTTTAATATATTCAGATTTAAACTGAAACAAGCCATGTACCCAAAAAAACCGAACGAAACCAACTATAATTTGAAACCTGATAATACATATTTAGACCTAATCAACCCAATTTATTTTCCCCTTATATCTACACCCCAAGTATCATCTGAAGCCAGAAATGGTGCGAAACTAATCAATAATCAAAAGCATAGAAAAAGAGTTGTTTAAATAACCCTATTTATATTTTATTTCCAGCCACATGTATGCATCGTTTGAACACTTTTGTCTGCTTCTTTCTGTGTGGGAAATAATTAATAGGTATTTTTTTCTTAAAATAAGTATTATATTTGAAAATAAATTTATCTCAAAATAAATATCATATTTAATTTTTTAAAGTAATTATTAATATTAAGATACCGAATTTTATGAAATTATTATTTTATTTCATCTATTTATTAATTTTTATTTATATAAAATAATCTAAAATAATAATTATTTTAAAGTCATGGAATAAATAATTTTTTTTTCCGTACATCACAAAATAAACCCTCTGCATAAGGTTGTCGTGATAAAATAGGCGAACATAATATATATACGATTTCGAAAGAATAGAAGGCTTTGAAATTGAAACATAGCTGATGTTACTGTTACCAGTCGAGTTGTTTGGTTATTCACTCAATTGAGTTAATTGAATTTGAGAGCAACGACGGTGACACATATTATGTCATTATTTAAAAATGAAAGGACGTTGGTTGCATGGGCAGATTTCAACTTATGTTTAGACTTAATTAATCTCAATAAAATGGATAAATGCAATGATCTTATCTCCATGTTTGGACCAATAGTCATAATTCCAAATTAGCAAAAAGGAAAATATTTCCTACAGGGTCAAGCTTAGTGGAACCAATAGCAGCTCGGCAATCATAAACCGTTGGGCAAAGTCAGAAAAAATAAAATAAAAACAGATACAAGAAGAAACTTAACAGTTAGCCGTCATTATCATGAATAAGCAGAGGACAGCTTAAATGAAAAAAGATACTAAATAGTTACTACTATGACAAAAACTGATACGAATCCTTAAATACTTGTAAAAGATGTGTATTAAAAAAATACCTTTTTTGTGAAAGAAAAAAACGTGTAAAAGATGCAAACCAATGCAAGGACTTCAAAACTTGTACCCGTGAATACTCACAGGTAAAATTTGTCACGGAAAAATGAATATTTAAATGAGTATTTATAATTAATTGAAATAGGTTTTTTTCTTAACCTATTTGTAAATGGAACGGGAACGGATTTTATACTATCCATATACTCATAGATACCAGCTACCACTAAAGTGCATTTACTTATAAATAATTAATATGGATATACTTATAAATAATTGATGTTTCGACGTGTAGTTTTATTTGAATTTATACTTTAAAGAGAGAAATTTTTAGATAATTTGAATAATTTCATTTTTTTCCAGAAATATGACAAATCTTATACATTTATCTTATATGGGAGAAAAGGAATGTAAATTTGTGGGTTTTTAAACTATTTTTTAGGAAAAAAAATAGAAGAATAATTAAAAAAATTGTGAAAGTGATTATTTTCCCCAACTCTTTAATTTATCATTTTATAGTGATATTTGCAGCGCCTATTTGTGCAGAGCTCATAAAATAATTTAGTTGCTTATTTTTATTTTTATATTTTAAGTTTTAGGAAATATCCATAGATATTCATGGATGCCTTGCAAATATATGTAAGTGTAACTTATAAATGAATAGCTATGTTAATGTCCATCAGGAACCCACTAGGGATAAATAATTTGTAATCGAGGGTGTTGAGAGTTCTACTAGGGTTTCTTCTGAATCCTCTAAGGAGGAAGATGATATCCAGCGTAGTACTAGGAAAGTCAATAGGAAGCCTAATGAGGAAGGTGATGGTAATTCGGAGATGGAGCTTGATAAAGATAAGGAGGCCGAGCAAGGTGTGCCAGATGGTACGTATAGAGAGAAGCTTTTGAAGAATGGTGGTCCAATGGCTTTTTCAACTTTTGATGGGAGATGTTTTGGGTATCTAGATCAGAAAATACCTCCTACGCCAATATCTAAGGAGGACTTTGAACGTTTCCCAGAAGTTCCTATTTCCGATAAGGAGTTTAGTGACTGGTGTAAGCCATGGAAGGGGGTCCTTGATGGTCATGGTGATGGGGAAGAGATTGGGTTTTCAGCAATAGGAGGCCAAGTTTAATTGTGAGTGGGCAAAGAATGGTGCTATCAAGATCATTGATCATTGATGTGCCAAGAAACTACTATTAGATTTTGTTCACATCTGATGAGGTGAGGATTACAACCATGCTTTCATGGGGGGGGGGGGGGGGCGGCATGGATGGTGGTTGATCATTATATTCTGGTGTAAAGATGGCGTCCTTTCCTCTTGGGTAATCTGCATGTCGGAAGGAGGATGGTTGTGGATAAGGTTCCCAAAATTTCCTATTGAATTGTTCAACGACCAATTCTTATGGAGATTAGGGTCTACTCCTGGAGTAATGCTTAAAATCGACAGAGTGATGACTATCCAAGCAAGGGGTTGTTTCACAAGAATCTGTGTTGAGATTGATCTATTCAAACCTTTGCAGCCTAAGATTATTGCTAGAGGTTACTTATTAAATCTACAATATGAAGGATTGCATTTGATCTATTTTAATTGTGGGAGGTATGGGTACAAGGATGCAAACTCTGTGGAGATGAAAGCCGATGTTGTGGATATCCAATCCCAACAAAAGCCGAGGGACGAAAAAACTGGTGGAGATATATGGTGGCTAAGGTGGAGATAGTTGACAGGGTGGCGTGTGCATGATAATGGCGTAATGAATAATATTAATGGTCCAGATTTGAAAACGAAAATCAAGTGAATGTTTTGAGTAATGATAATGCCAATCATTTCGGGCCTTGGTAATTAGTGCGTAGGAGTGTGAGGAAGAATTAGTTAAAAGTTCTCTTTAATGGGGTTGGCCTTGCCAATCATACCAAGATTGTAGCACAGGGATGTGAGGATCGCAACAACAAATCATTTGGGTCAAAATTCATTGCTCTTAATGAAGCACGTGAGGAAAGGTTGGTCTCTAGAGTTAAGCGTAATGCTAATGGGCCTAGCACTAGTGGCCCAAAGGGTGTTCAGAAACAGAATAGGGGAGTTGTTTTTAAGGAGATGAAGACGAACTATGTGGTAGAAGAGGGTAAAACTGGGCCAACTAAAAACACAGGCCCAGTTTTAAGGAAGCCGAAAGAAAAGCAAATAAAGGGAAATACTAAAATGGGAATTGCCAATAAAGGGAAGGCCTCTAAGAAGGGAAAACAGGTTTTAAGCTTAGTGAGTCAAGAACCTTCTTAACCACCACAGGGAAGGATTATTGATAGGGACTAAGAGCTTAAAATGATTAAGGCTCTATAGAAAGCAGTCTTTAGCGTTAGAGGCAAAAGGAAGTTGTGCCAACTGACCCAAGCATTGTTGGTGAGGCACAAATTAAAGGTGGTCGTAGTAATGCTAGTTTCAAAAATGAGAATGATGATATGGTAGTTTGCCAAGAGGGTAGCCAAGGCCATGTTAAGGCCATCCATGTTGCTATGCCTCCATGAATTTTTTGTCTTGCAATTGTCACAGTATGTCCAATAGAGTTTTTGCTTCTTTAATTAAAGATATCAAAAGGGAATATCCATCCTCTTTAATATTTTTTATGGAGACCCACTCTAGTGGTGCAAGGGCCACGAAAATTATCCAAGGATTGGGTTGTGGAAGAAGTTGTGGGCCACTCTAGTGGTATTTGCTGCTTGTGGGATTCAAGCTTATGGAAGGTTCAGATGCTGGGAAATTCTAGATACCATGTGCATCTGAAGGTTAGTTGGAAGAGTTCTAATGATTGGTTATTAATGGTGGTTTATAATAGTTCTCATTACTAGTGCAGGCAGGGTATGTGGGATGTGTTGAGAGAGTTAGCTTGTGAGATTGATAAGTCATAGCCTATCATTGGTGATTTCAATTCCATTCTTCATCCACATGAAAGGGTTGGAGGTGCTGACAATCCATCTCTTTGTGATCTTACAAGCTTTCAATAGATGATTTCAAACTGTGAATTAATATATGATGGGTTTCAAAGGTAACCATATACTTGGAAAAGAGGCAACCTTGAACAGAGGTTGGATAGGCTCTTGATTAACTTGCAGTGGAGAATAAAATTCCAAGAGGCTGTGATGCTGCATCTTCCCCCTTTTAAATTGGATCATAGACCCCTTTTGGTTAGATTAGAGGTGGAAAGGAATCATCACTCTCAAACAAGACCTTTTAGGCTGCATGGATTACTCATGATGATTTCAAGAGGTTTGTGCATTCCCATTGGAACTCTTTTTTGTCTTGGTTTGATATGTTATGTTTGTTTCAAAAAGATGTGCAAGATTGGAATAAAAATGTGTTTAGGAATTTTTTTTCTCTAAGAAATGAAGCCTTCTCAGGCGGATGGATAGAATTAACAAGTGGATGGGTGAGAGGGATAAGTCCACCCAGGCATATATGTTGTATTCTGTGTGGAGGGAATATGAGGTTGTGATGCTACAGGAAGAGATTTTGTGGTTCTAGAAAGCTTATTCCAAATGGCTCTCATTGGGGGATCATAACTCAAGTTACTTCCATGGAACTACTATTATTATGAGGAGAAGGAGTAGAGTTGAGACTCTTCAGGGAGAAGATGGTACCTGGGTTTCGGATGGGGAATCTTTGAAAAGTATGGTGACTCAATATTACCAGAACCTATTTGTTGATGATCAGTGTGTTGATGAGTTCCCTGTAACAAGTATGTTTCCTCTAATTGATGAGGAATTTGTTTTTTCCCTTGGAGTTGATGTGTCTTCACAAAAAGTTCTTAACATTATTAGGAATATGGGAGCATTTAAGGCTCCTAGCCCTGATGGCTTCCATGCAGTTTTTTTTATTAAAGTCAATGGAATACAGCGGGGGATGCTCTTGTCAAGTTGGTTCAAAGCGTGTTTCAGGATCTGTAATTGGTGCATCAGATTAATGATACACATATCACTCTTATCCCCAAGGTGAAACATATGACTAGATTGAAGGATTTCAGACTGATTAGCTTATGTAATGTTTTCCACAAAGCTATCACTAAAGTTCTTTCTCATTGTATAAGGCCCTTGATGGAGAAATTACTTGGCCCTTGTCAAGTCAACTTTATTCCCATCCATCAGAGTAGAGATAATGTAATTATTTCCCAAGAGGTTTTTCATTCAATGAGACACAAAAAACTACAAATGGATGGATGTCAATAAAAATTGATCTGGAGAAAGCTTATGATTGCTTGAATTGGGCATTTATTCGAGATGCTTTACAGGATATTGGGTACCCAAAGAACTTTGTGAACATTATTTGGCATTTCATCTCTTCATCCAAGATACGTATGTTTTGGAATAGTGAACCTCTAGAGGAGTTTAGACTAGAAAAAGGGGTTAGACAGGGAGATCCCATCTCTCCTTACCTTTTTGTTTTATGCATTGAGAGGCTATTTCATTGATATGAACCTTCATTGCACAGAGGAAGACTTAGGATCGTCTAGGATTAAACCTTGATGGAAAATGCGGAAATTGATTAAGGAAAGGATGGAAAATTGGCAAGATTTAAGGGTTGAGCAGTGGCTAATTTCATTGGCCTTAATAAGGTGATTCTTGGCATAAAATGGAAGAATGAGATGATAAAACGTAGGTTAAGTGGTGGTTGGACAGAAATATAGAAATGGCAATAACTCAAGATACAGGGCTCCAAATGAGGTGATTCCAAAACGAGGTGAAAGATCTCGTTTTGAAATTCAATTTAGGCTCAAGAATCACTTAATTTGAGCGCGTAAAACAGGAGTTATGGCCACGAGATAATTATGGGCAGAAGTGGATTTTCTGGAATTGTGGTTTGAAAGAACAAGGTTGAAGATGAAAGGAAGGAAAGAATCACTCTTTCCGGCGAGGGCAACACACAAAGATTGTGAAAGTCCTTTGATATAGCCAGGGTGTTCTTGAATCACTCAAGAACTTAGGAGAATCACTCTCACTAAGATAAAAGAGATAAACTTTAATTTTCTGAATAAAACTAAACTTGTGTTTATTGATAAAATGGTTCAGCTTATATAGAAGCTTTACATCAGATTTTAGTAATGATCCACTAACCTATAATTGAAGAACTTAATGCCACTAACCTATGGAATTAAAAGAACTTAATGGCTAAATGTAACTAAAATTGTGGCAACCAAAAGTCACCCCTAACAGCCATCAAGCCAGCCACCATTTGGTCTCCTAAAAGGCTGATGCCTAGGTTGCCAATTGGGCCCTTATTACAACTTGAACTAAACCAAACTAAAGTCCTTTTAGTTGATTAACCCAAAACATATTTATGGTCAGCCAACTTTACAAGGATTGAGCCATTATTTAGACAAACTAAACACTCTAAAATTGAGACAAAGTGGTGCCATTTAGTCCTCCTCCATTTGGGCTATGATACAACTCACAACCTTGGACTTTTCTCCTTGAAACTTGGGCTTGTATTCAAATAGTATGGACAACACTTGTTGAAGAGCTTCCTTGGCTTTCCTTGCTCTAGCCCTTGTCATAGGTCATCCAAGTCCTTCAAGTGGATCCTTGCCCTCGCTCTTGGTCATGCCCTCATCATTCTCTCCCTCTTTAGAAGGATTTGTCCTCAAATCGGATTCTCCATCTGCATCAAAAAGAGATAAGTCAGAGACATTGAAGGTGGAACTAAAATTATACTCACCGGGCAGCTCAACTTTGTAAGCATTGTCATTGATTCTTTCAAGCACTTGAAATGGTCCATCTCCCCTTGGTTGAAGCTTTGATTTCCTTTGTTCCGAAAACCTTTCTTTTCTCATGTGCACCCAAACCCAATCTCTGGGTTCGAAGACAACCTTCTTTCTCCCTTTGTTTGCTTGTTTAGCATAGCTTTTATTTCTCCTCTCAATTTGATTTTTGACTCTCTCATGAAGCTTCTTCACATAGTCCGCCTTTGCTTGACCTTCTTTATGCTTAAAAACAGAAACATTATGCATAGGCAAAAGATCAAGAGGAGTTAGTGGGTTAAAACCATAAACAACTTCAAAAAGAGAACAATTAGTGGTGCTATGAACAACTCCATTGTAAGCGAACTCAACATGGGGTAAACAAGCTTCCTAAGTTTTTAAGTTCTTCCTCAAAACTGTCCTAAGCAAAGTTCCCAATGTCCTATTAACAACTTCCGTTTGCCCATCGGTTTGTGGGTGACAAGTGGTTGAAAATAACAATTTAGTGTCCAACTTGCCCCACAAAGTCCTCCAAAAATGGCTTAGGAACTTAGAGTCCCTATCACTAACAATGCTCCTTGGCAAACCATGGAGTCTCAAAATCTCCTTGAAAAACAAATCAGCCACATGGGAAGCATCATCAACTTTTTTACATGGAATAAAATGACCCATTTTAGAAAACCTATCAACAACCACAAAAATGGAATCTCTACCACTGCTTGTTTTTGGCAGCCCCAAAACAAAATCCATGGATAAATCAATCCAAGGATACTCCGGAATTGGCAATGGAGTATACAATCCATGAGGCTTTACCTTAGACTTTGCCTTTTTACATACAATGCAATGTTCACAAAATTTATGCACATCCTTTTTCATATGAGGCCTATAAAAATGTTCTTGTAATGTTTCTAGAGTCTTTTGGACCCCAAAATGCCCCATTAAACCTCATTCATGTGCTTCACAAACAAGCAAATTTCTTGTAGAACATTTAGGCACACACAATTTGTTTTCTTTGAAAAGAAAGCCTTCATGTCTAAAGTAACCATTTTCTGAAAAATTTTCACAATTTTTAAAAATTTCTCCAAAAGTTTCATCATTTTCATACATGCTTTTCAAACATTCAAGACCAATCAATTATGTTTCAAGCATAGAAAGTAATGCATGACGCCGAGAAAGAGCATCGGCTACAATATTACCTTTTCCCTTTTTATGTTTGATAACATAAGGGAATTGCTCTAGGAATTCCACCCACTTCACATGCCTTTTGTTAAGCTTGCCTTGCCCCTTGATATATTTGAGGGACTCATGGTCACTATGAATGACAAATTCCTTGGGATAAAGGTAGTGTTGCCATGTTTTCAAAGCCCGTACTAAGGCATACAACTCCTTATCATAAGTTGAATAGTTAAGGATAGGACCACTTAACTTTTCACTAAAATAAGCAATTCGATGGCCTTCTTACAACAACACAGCCCCAATCCCAACATTTGAAGCATCACACTCAATTTCAAAAGATTTTTGAAAGTTTGGCAATGCAAGTATGGGGGCATTAGTTAGCTTTTACTTAAGAACATTGAAAGCTTCTTCTTGTTTCTCTCCCCATTTGAAACCAACATTTTTCTTGAGCACTTCATTGAGAGATGCTGCCAATATGCTAAAATCCTTCACAAATCGTCTATAAAAACTTATTAAGCCATGAAAACTCCTCACCTCGGTCACGGACTTAGGTGTAGGCCATTCTTGAATAGCCGTAACCTTCTCCTCATCAACTTGCACTCCTTTTGAACTTACAACCAATCCAAAAAACACAACATGGTTAGTACAAAAGATGCATTTTTCAAGATTGGCATACAATTGTTCTTCTCTAAGCACACACAAGACAAATTTTAAATGAATAATATGCAAATCAAGTGAAGTGCTATAGATAAGAATATCATCAAAGTACACCACAACGAACTTTCCTATGAACTCTCTCAAGATATGGTTCATTAATCTCATAAAAGTGCTAGGAGCGTTAGTTAGGCCTAAAGGCATAACCAACCATTCATACAAACCATATTTTGTTTTAAAAGCAGTTTTCCATTCATCCCCTTCTTTAATCCTAATTTGATTGTATCCACTTTTTAAATCGATTTTAGAAAAGTAACATGCACCATGCAATTCATCAAGCAAATCATCAAGCCTAGGTATAGGATGCCTATATTTAATGGTGATGTTATTAAGGGCTCTACAATCGAAACACATGCGCCATGTCTCATCCTTTTTAGGGACCAAAATCACCGGGACAACACAAAGACTCATACTATCTCTTACCCTACCTTTGCTAATGAGTTCATCCACTTGTCTTTGAATCTCTTTGGTTTCTTGTGGATTACTTCTATAGGCTGGCCTATTGGACAAAGAAGCTCCTGGAATGAGATCAATTTGATGCTCAATTCCCCTCAAAGGTGGTAGTCCACTTGTCACATTTGATGGAAACATGTCTTGAAAATCCTGCAAAAGAGTTTTAACACTAGAAGGCACTTCAAAATCATCAAAAGTGTTATTGGTTAAAATCTGATTTTTGCAAAACAAGATGTATAGTGACTATTTAGCACGAAACAACCTCTTGACCTCACTTTTTGTGGCTAAATAGCTCTCCCTCACTTCAAGTGTTTCACTCTTCTTTTGTTCACTCTTTTTCCTCTCAAGTGTTTCCCTCTTTTTCTCACTCTCAAGTGTTTTGCTCACTTTTTCTTTTTCTCTTTTCTCTTGAAGAAGTTTTTCTCTCATTTTCTTTTGATCCTCACACACTTCTTGTGGACTCAATGGTTTGAGCACAATATTTTTGTCTTGGTGCATGAAAGAGATCTTTTTGATGTAACCGTCATGATTGGCTCTTTTATCAAATTGTCATGGTCTCCCCAAAAGTAAGTGACTGGCCTCCATAGGAACAACATCATAAAGTACCTTATCATTGTATTTCTCAATGGAAACATCCACTTCAACTTGCTGCCTTACTTGTACCTCCCCATCCTTACTAAGCCATTGAAGTTTGTATGGCCTAGGATGTGGTTTAGTAGCTAAATTTAGCTTTGACACTAATCTAGTACTAGCCACATTGGTGCAACTACCTCCATCAATGATCACCATGCACACCTTGCCATTGATTAAACATCTAGTTTGAAATATGTTTTCTCTTTGGCTCTCCTCCTTATGCTTCAATTGACCACCAAGTAACCGTCTAATCATCAACAAATCTCCCTCCGGAGTCTCCTCTTCCTCTACGTACTCACTCTCTTCTTCCTCTTCAACATCGGATTCACTTATATATTCTCCATCTCTAAGAACCATGGACCTTTTGCTAGGGCACTCATAAGCATAGTGTCCTAGGCCTTGGCACTTGAAACACTTCACATCTCTACTTCTTTTAGAGGGTTCCTCTTGGGACTTTGAGCGAGTTTTTGATGGGGTAGGTGTGGAACTACTAGAAGTAGCAGCCCCATCTTTCTTACCTTTGTCTTTCCAACTAGAAGAACCAAAGTTGGTAAAACTCCTCTTAGCCACTCCTTTCCTTTTTAATTGTTGCTCTACTTGGATTGCTTTGTGAAGCAAATCATCCATTTCAACAAACTCCTACAGCTTAACAATATCACGAATATCATTAGTCAAACCATTAAGAAATCGAGCCATAGTTACCTCCTCATCTTCTTCAATCTTTGCTTGAATCATAAGCACATCCATTTCCTTGATGTCGCAACCTACCCTTCGGCGGGAGGGCGACGCGTGACTCGCGGGATGCGTGTTCCACGAAAGGAATACGTGCGGAGTCGCCACCAACGTTTATTTGAGGAAAACGTCGGAAAAACCGGAAAAGACGCGATCTACGAATTTTTAAGTTTGAAAGGTTCGGGAGTTGTATTTACGCACGGGGAAGGTATTAGCACCCCACACGCCCGTCCCAAGGGACGGCAGCCTTTAATCGAATGTGCAAACATGACTTTGATTTTTTTATTCCCTTTTATGTTCTTATATCCTTTATACCCTTTTTATATTTTTTCCTTTTTTGTGGTCGACAAGGGTGTTTCCCTTTGCTCCTACGTATTCCTCAATTTGGGATGAGAAAATCAGACCTACGTAGTTCTTTCTTATCAAGTGATTCTTTTTTACTTAAGTGGTGATCATTTTAAGGCGTTGGACCTTAAAAATGATCCATTTTACTTAGTGAGAAATTGAAATGACAAACTTCAAAAGCTTATTTTTGTGGACGAGCTTGACTAGGCGAGTTGATGTTAGCCTTAGTTTCACTTTAGTTATTAATCAATTCGGTTAAGAATGAGAAATCCCAAAGAGAAAACGTCCGATTGATTTTCCGCTTTATTTTACTAAAAGATGTCTTTTTGATTATTATATTATTTTTTACCTCTTTTTGATTTCCAACGTGGTTACGGCATGACCGAACGGTCGGAATTTATTTTAACCGAAGCTAATGGATAATACAATTCAAACGTTCGGTGGAAATTTATTTTATTTTTAAGTTAAGCGAGAAACGACTTAAGTAAAATGGCTTAAGCACGTCAACAGGGGGTATAAAGAGTAAACAAAATGAGAATCAAAATGCACGAAACACAATGTGGACCACTACGGGTGCATAGAATGAATCGAAAAGCTTGGTTCGAGGTACTTACCCGTTGAAGATCAAAGAACGATGAAGAACGAATGAAGAACGTCGAAGAACGGTTCAAACCTTTGCGAGATTCCTCACGGAAAACGTTACGGAAACGTTTCGGAAGCGCCTCGGCTTAGATTTTCTTCACGGAAACAATTTTTCCAAGCAAATTCCAAAGAGAGAGAAGTGCCTAAAGGGCTGGGATCCTTTTCTTCTTCATTTTCTCCCCTATTTATAGCAAAATAGGGGAGATGCTTGCCGCCCAGCTCGCCCAGGCGAGCTCAGCTCGCCCAGGCGAGCAGGGTTGCTTCCTCCAGAAGCAACCGCCTTCTGGAGGAATCTTCTGGAGGGCCCAAGTGGGCCTGGGTGCTATTTGCACCCCCATTTTTACTAAATACACCCCCTCTGCTGTTTTTTTGGTGATTCTTTTTTCGTAAAGTTACGGAAACTTACGAATTTCGTAACGATACTTATTTTCTTTCCGTAATGTTACGGAACCTTGCGAATTACATAATCATCCCCTTTTTGACTTACGGAATGTTACGGAACCTCACTTAATTATGCAACGATGCTTCCTTTTGATTTCCGGTGTGTCACGGAAACTTACGGATTGTGCATCAATATTTTTTTTGGTTTTTCGGCATGTCCTGGAATTTCATAAATTGCCTAATGATGGGTGCCAAGCACCTCACAAGGACCAAAGAATGGTCGCATGTCATCGAGCAAAGGTTCCCGGACGAAATTAGGGTATGACAGTTGCCCCTCTTTACTTGTCTTTTATTGGAGATAAAAGAAAAGTAAAGATAAGACACTAATTTCGTCCTTCTCGTTTCGACGAGAGTCGCGGGTGACCATAAAATCTCCACATGCAAATGACTTGTTGTTCCCAGAGGAACAAAAGGTGCAGAAGACTGTGTCAGCCCCTGCATGCTATCAAGCGTTCTGTCTTACAGATAGCAAAAGAATGGGTGCGAATAACCATAAGGTATCTCCGCGTATCATGGGTGCAGAATGACCAAACTTGGTCTCTGCTTGCCATCGAACACGACTGTGTCTGAATGGCAAAGGGGGGGGGGATAACCGTAAGGTATCTCCGCGTATCATGTGTGCAGAATGACCAAACTTGGTCTCTGCTTGCCATCGAACACGACTGTGTCTGAATGGCAAAGGGGGGGCGGATAACCGTAAGGTATCTCCGCGTATCATGTGTGCAGAATGACCAAACTTGGTCTCTGCTTGCCAACGGACACGACTGTGTCTGAATGGCAAAGGGGGGCGGATAACCGTAAGGTATCTCCGCGTATCATGTGTGCAGAATGACCAAACTTGGTCTCTGCTTGCCAACGGACACGACTGTGTCTGAATGGCAAAGGGGGGCGGATAACCGTAAGGTATCTCCGCGTATCATGTGTGCAGAATGACCAAACTTGGTCTCTGCTTGCCATCGAACACGACTGTGTCTGAATGGCAAAGGGGGGGCGGATAACCGTTAAGTATCTCCGCGTATCATGTGTGCAGAATGACCAAACTTGGTCTCTGCTTGCCAACGGACACGACTGTGTCTGAATGGCAAAGGGGGGCGGATAACCGTAAGGTATCTCCGCGTATCATGTGTGCAGAATGACCAAACTTGGTCTCTGCTTGCCAACGGACACGACTGTGTCTGAATGGCAAAGGGGGGCGGATAACCGTAAGGTATCTCCGCGTATCATGTGTGCAGAATGACCAAACTTGGTCTCTGCTTGCCAACGGACACGACTGTGTCTGAATGGCAAAGGGGGGCGGATAACCGTAAGGTATCTCCGCGTATCATGTGTGCAGAATGACCAAACTCGCTCTCTGCTTGCCAATGGACACGACTGTGTCTGAATGGCAAAGGGGGGGCGGATAACCGTAAGGTATCTCCGCGTATCATGTGTGCAGAATGACCAAACTTGGTCTCTGCTTGCCAACGGACACGACTGTGTCTGAATGGCAAAGGGGGGGCGGATAACCGTAAGGTATCTCCGCGTATCATGTGTGCAGAATGACCAAACTTGGTCTCTGCTTGCCAACGGACACGACTGTGTCTGAATGGCAAAGGGGGGCGGATAACCGTAAGGTATCTCCGCGTATCATGTGTGCAGAATGACCAAACTTGGTCTCTGCTTGCCAACGGACACGACTGTGTCTGAATGGCAAAAGGGGTGCGGATAACCGTAAGGTATCTCCGCGTATCATGTGTGCAGAATGACCAAACTTGGTCTCTGCTTGCCAACGGACACGACTGTGTCTGAATGGCAAAGGGGGGCGGATAACCGTAAGGTATCTCCGCGTATCATGTGTGCAGAATGACCAAACTTGGTCTCTGCTTGCCAACGGACACGACTGTGTCTGAATGGCAAAAGGGGTGCGGATAAGCGTAAGGTATCTCCGCGTACTACCAGCTCTTGAGTTATGGCAACAAAAGGCGGTGTGGTCGACAAAAGCGAGGCTCTTGCTCCTACGTATCCTCCAATGAGGAACTCAGACCTACGTAGTTCTGGATAACTTGTGAGGCTTGAAAAAGTTTCGTTGTTTTCTCCACTAAAATGCAAACATGCTTTAGCAAAGAGACAAATATTCCAACTGATTTAGAGCAGCATATGCTTTTTTTTTGAGTGACAAACAATGCGCCTACCAGGGAAGGAGAGTCTGCTGATGGGATCCCCCATAACCATAAATGAGATCTTGGATGTTAGCATTTCGTTTCTAAATGACCATTTAGAGGAAACACTGGGTTCGACAAAAATAGAAGAAATCTACTCAAAGTGTATCAATCTCGCACAGGTAAGTGTTTCATCCTAATTCCGAACCATAGATATGTCATGACTTGACTTTACAAATTATTTCCTATCAAATCAAAAATTACACGCGTGATCATGGATCAATAGGGCTTCCCTTGGGAATGGGTTCTTTTGGTGGTTTCTTCTTTCGGCTTTTGTGTGTTTTTGGCTTTTGATTTTTCTAGCTTTTCCTTTTTCTGTCTGTTTTTTTTTGTTTAGTGCGGGGCGAGAAAAAAGGTCGCTAGCGCACGGGATTTTGGTTGGTAAACAAAGGGAGAAGACCATTTTAGGTCGTGGTTTCCTTTCCTTCTTTTTTGTTCATTTGGTGACAATTCTGTATTGTTCAGATATTGTCTGGTCAAAAGACCTTTCTGCACATTTCTTCTAGTTTCTTTGATCAAGAACTTTCTTTCCTTCCTTTTTACTTTCTCCCATTCTTTGGTTGGGAATTTTCTTTCTTTTCTTTTTGCTTTCCCCCACTCTTTGATTGGGAATTTCCTTTCTTTTCTTTTTGCTTTCTCCCGCTCTTTGATTGGGAATTTCCTTTCTTTTCTTTTTGCTTTCTCTTTGATTGGAAAATTTCCTTCTTTCCTTTTTTTGCTTCCGAGGGTAAGGATTATAGTGAGTCATGATTTTGAATCAAGGTTTGTAGAATGGCTAGACATGATACATGTCAGGGTTTGGTTTGGTTCAAGGATAAAAGGGATGCCCCACATTATTTCCATGACACAAATGCGAAAATGATGATTTGGAAACTTTATGCAAAACTGGTCATGCATGCATCTACGCGGACACTCAAGTGTCAAACTTTTATGGTCATGTGATGCTAGGGCTCAGGATTCATTCCCTCTATTTTAATCGACCCAATGTTTCCAAAATATGTTCTTTTATCAATTTGTGCATTCATCCGAGTCCATTTCGGGCATCCGGGGAAATTTCACAGCATTCACCCTTCAGGTGTAGACACATTTTCCAAGAATTGGTTATGATCAATGAACTTTTTTCAAAGAAAAGTTGGAAATCGTCTCTTTTCAAAAGCATGTTGGTTTTTTAGCTAGACAACTTATTTTCTCTTGCCTTCTCTTTTTCCTTATCACTTTCTTTTCTTTTCTATTTCATTTTCTTTCCTTTTCTATTTCATTTTCTTTCCTTCTCTATTTTTTACTTTTATCATGATTTTTTTGTTTATTTTACATATATACTTTGGACGATGTTCCTAAACGAAGAACTCTACACGGTTCCAGAATTTCAAACATCATCGATAGTAATGATATATAAATACTAACGCACCAATCTAAACAAAAATGTATGCACTGTACAAAATGACAATCGAAACAACAAAAACAAACGTTAGTCTCTCAAGTCAAAACAATAACATAGAACAAAAAAATGACAAAAGAAATATGAAAGAAAACATGAATCTGGGGATCTCCCAGTCACGTGTCTCCACTCCCTCCCAAGAAGTCAAGCAAATCAGCCATTTCCTCATCCTCGTGGGCTTCTTCTCCATCGCCGGGAGCTTCTGGGGGTGCCTCTCCTGCTTGGGCCTCGGGCCAATCTCCGGGCCATGCAACTTCTGCCCTGAACTGGTCTGGAGTAGGGCATGAAAAAGGAGCGAAGCCCTGGCTCTGCATGCTAAGGCTCATCTGGTACAGACAATCATGGGTCCGTACATGTGCTCGGTGGTTGGCCGCCTGCTGGCGAACCAAATGCCGTAAATACTGCTCTATGTCAAATGCCCCAGCCTGGCCAGCCTGATGAGGTGGTGGTGGCACGCCTGCGGCCTGTGGAGCATCACCCTGAGCCTGTCTCTGGGTACAGTACTTCTCAATAAAAGCCCGGGTGATGGGCGGCCGAATCACCTTGGTAGGTGCAACGGGGACTCCGAACGACTGGCAGAGTCCTGTGATCAGTGCGGGGAATCCCAGAGCCCTGTTGGACTTATCTGGGTCCAAAGGGTGCCTAGTGGGCGCCATACCTGCAAAAATATAGATGGCATCAGCGATCAACTGAGCCACATGGATGCTCATCCGTGTCAGGATGGCGTACACCAGCTGGCACTTAGGCATGGGGAGGTCGGAATTATGATCGGTGGGCAGGATGTTGCTGAGGAGCAACGTCATCCATATCTGGGTCAGGGTGGTCATGTTGGTGCGCATGACTCGCACTCGCCTCCCTGCAGCGGTCCGGGCAAAATCCTGCCCCGGTATACATAGCAGCTGGGCGATGGCCTCCTCATCGAACCCATCAGACCGGTTCCTCCTCTGGCCATACTCGCATTCCTGGCCCTCTTCCAACACCATCGGATATCCCAGGAGCTGGCTGATAGCGTCGGCATCGAACGGGATCCATTGACCCCTAACCCAGGACCTCATGTCACGCACGCCCTCCTCTGTTGGCCAAGCATTGGCATAAAATTCAAGGACTATTTCTGGATCAAACTTGGCCATAGGAGTAACCAGTGGTGCCCACCGCCGGCGCCCTATTTCCTCCTGAAAATCAGTATACTCGTCGTCCCTGAGCTGGACGCGTCGCTCCCGGAGAAACGACCATCCCTTGATGGCTTCAAAGCGCTGCTGGTGTACAACGCTCCTAAAGCGGTGACTGTCGTACTCCGGGGCGGAACTAGTTCCTTCGGCCGCCTTGTCCTTCCTGGACCTCTTTGAGGCAAGCTTCCTCGGGGCCATTCCTGCGAAGGCAAACATTTGGAAAGTTAGTTTACAAGAAATATAACAATCATTACAAACAAGGGCCAAACAACACTTCTCATGGCCCGAGTGTCAACATGCACTTTATAAAATAATCATATTGGGGTCGTGCTATTTTATGACACATACGTATTTGCACACATAAAAAATTTTGTGTGAAGCATTTTGCGACACCTATCCATGTACATATTTTTTGACAAACCTTTTCATGCTACATCCTATATATATATACATTTTTTGGAAGGTTTCTTTTATTACCTACTCACAAATACATATATTTTGAAAAACACTTTTACGCTACCCATCCAACACTTTGCAAGGCACTTCATGCTATATATATTCATATTATGCAAGGCATTTTCATACTATATATATTCATATTATGCAAGGCATTTTCATACTATATATATTCATATTTTGCAAGGCATTTCCATGCTATATATATTCACATATATACATACCGTTGAAAGGTATTTTCCATGCTACCTAGGTGCAAGGTATTCCTCATGGGGCAGCCAAATTTAAATTCTAATAACAACCTCTCAAACATGTCCTAATATTCATGCCTTTTTACATTCAAAACCAAAACTTAGATTCCTAGGCGTAAGTCATGCTTCCTTGTATTGAAATTAAAAGCTTGGGTTCCTAGGCCTAGAATTGCATTCGGGCATTCATTTTAAATCCTTCATGCTGTCCCTATACATATAAAACAGTCCCACAACCCAAAGCTCACAAAACCATGCTCATATGTCGTTGAGGCATTTCACCGAGCACTTGGTGGGCGCATGTTTAGGCACGAATATCAAGAGAATGGGGACAATGTGGCATGCGCCATTACTTCAGAATACACCCTAGGCCAAGGCCATCCCTTACAACCCCTCAATTCAACAAAAACAAGCAACAATTTGAGGATAAATCCCTCACGTTTCTTAGCAAACACATGCAATTTAGAGCACCAAAATACATCAATGGAAAGCTAGAAAGCCCAAGAATGAGGTACTTACTTGTTGGAGACGAATAATAGAGCAAAACGGAATCAAAAACGCAAAAAATGGTGACCTAAGGGCTGCAAAATCCGTGAGTCCCGTGAGCTTTCTTTTTTGAATGAGGGGGGGGAAGTTTTTGAATGAAAAAACATCCCCCCCTTCGTCATTTTTATATTTTGGTGCAGAGGTGCAGAGGTGGCTCGCCCAGGCGAGCCCAGCTCGCCCAGGCGAGCTAACCTGCACTTTTTTTTTTTTTTTTTTTTTTTTTGAGGGGAACATTGACCATGTCCCCTCCCTTCTCATGGATTAGCCTTTTGCCTAACTTGAACTTACTTAGGTTAGAATCAGGCGTTGATTACTTATCTTATTATTACTCTTTTCCTTTTTTTAAAACAAACAAATAGTAAAAGAAAGCTACAAAATAGAAAGGATACGGGGCTGCCTTGCAGCGACATTCCATGCTTGTTTCGCACAGAGAAGGGCAACGATCGGTCGGTCGTGACCCCATCCCCGCTTGCGTTCATCCTTAAGTACCTGCAAGTAATAAACAACCAGGTATGGCCAATTTTGGCCGCATCATTACCCTACCTTGACTGGTTTCTGCCATTCCTGTTTTGTCCTCACTCCAGAAAGTAGCCCAAGGTGATCCTGCCCCTGTTTTACCACAACAATATACATGCGTATGCGTATGCGTATGCATGAATGTTTTCAAACGCAGAAAATTTAGGGAAAGTTGGTTCAGGTTCAATTCTAATTAAGCGCTTGGGGGATCCCATGAACTGAGCGGAAGGGCTCAGGTGATCACAAATTAACGCAAGATGTGAAACTAACGTGAGGACTAAAAGCCTCGAATCCACGTTCATTTCTTTGAAAGATTGTAACGAGAGATACAACAGACAGGAAATCCCTGGGGGAAATCCAGAAAACGCATAAAGATACAGAACATGCAGCGACATCCTTAATTGCCCCAGCTTCTAAGCATAATATTGTTTGACGACATCAGAGTTCACGGGTGAAGGTAGCTCTTCGCCATCCATGTTGGTAAGCACCAGAGCTCCTCCGGAAAAAGCCCTCTTCACGACAAAAGGCCCTTCGTAGTTCGGGGCCCATTTCCCTCGATGGTCCTTGACAGCATGGGACATTTTCTTTAGCACAAGGTCTCCCTCATGGAACTTGCGTAAGCGTACTTTCTTGTCGAATGCACTCTTCATTCTTTGCTGGTATAAGCGCCCATGACTCATGGCCGTTAAGCGCTTACCCTCAATGAGGTTGAGCTGATCGTAGCGTGTTTGAGCCCACTCTGATTCCTTTAACCCGGATTCTGCCAAAATCCTTAATGACGGGACTTCTAC